>NW_017307404.1:492489-559955 GCF_000935625.1 Nanorana parkeri | reverse complement strand
TCGCACGTTGACAGACATTCGCATGGCAAATGCATATTGTTGACAATTAGACCCCTTAATGTCAGTTTGAGCTTAGTGTGTCATTTGCTTCATGCAAGTCGATTACAAATAATTAAATGGTAAACATGCAGCAAACACATGGTAAATGCATCCTAAATGTCCGTGTAAACTAATGTGTTATTTTGGAGACCATGAACTAAACACAATCTTAAAAAAGTATTCTTCAAGTTTGTAAGTCTCATTTTATACCAATACCGACAAGTGAATCAACCCATTCCCTCTGTCACTCCAGAAGAATGACGACACATCAGGAAATGGAAATGTTTCCAATTGCTAGGAATTCATATATGAGGGTATACTGGGTGAATCATTTATAACCACATCTGTCTGTAAAGAGGAAGTGGCTTTGTATCTTTTTATGTCATGTCGTCATAAAATACCACTAAGCATCTTTATTTATCATGGCCATAAACAAGTATCATAGATGCTTTAGAAGTGTATATAGAAAACAAAAGGTTAAACTCCAATTTCAACTGCGTACACTCCATCGGCATAGGTGAAAGAGTCCATCCAGAATCCAACCAGATAGTCTGAACAAAATGTACTTTAACACGCATTTTGAAGTGATCCCTGCTCCCTCTTTTGGAGGATCACTCAGAAATGCGTTGGGTTATTCTATGTAAATTGGAGCTTTTATGTTCTATCCAGTGTGGAATCCGCTTTTATAGTATTTTATGCAGGGTCCCTTCATCAGGCAATATGAATATAGGCAAATAATACATATTGCCTGATGAGGGGACCCTGCCTGTGATCATGATGATGATGATGGTGATGAAGATTTGGTGTGCTGGTGACTTATTCCCTTTATACTTATATGGCACAGGTATATACAGTAGATGATGTCATTATGTTATGGCCTAGAAGTGAGACGGAATTAGTAGAATTCAGAAAATGAACAAGCTCAATTTTATATTCACTATGACCTATGATACAAAACAAATATAATGTCTTGATTTTTCCATGTAGTTAAGGGCCTGTTCATACCAGACATGACAGACTGTGTTGTACAAATTGCCAAGTTTACTATAAAGTCATTTCCCACCATTGCATTCTTGTGGTGCACACTGAAAATGTATTACATGTAGTGATTTTATTTTACTGCAGTTTGTTTTGCGATGCAGTAAACTACACTGCAATATGCTCGGGCAAATAAAACTTAAAGGAGAACTATGAGGTGAGTGATTTCCACTCATCCTCATAGTTAGAGCCGACCTGTGACAAAGAAGCTGTCACAGGTCGGCTCTATTGATCGGGAAGTGAGCAGAAACATGCAACCGATCTACTCACTTCCTGATCATCTCCCTGCAGTGAGCAGTGACCGTCAGTCACCGCTCCCTGCAGGGAATCGCCCCTCCCCGATCCTCCAGCGCTGAGTGGAGGAACAAACGAGGGAGGGGGTGGGCACAGCTGGCTCTGCCACTAGATAGGCAGAGCCAGCTGTCACTCACGCAGCTGGGTGGATCTCGACAGTATTGTCGGGATCTGTCCCTGCTGCAGCGCTCTCAGTATATCGCAGGCAATAGCCCGCTAATATACTGAGCTTTGGGTCACGGGAAGAGGTTAGTATATGTCCTTCCGTGACCCTAAAGAGAACTATGGGGAAAACCACTTACTCCATAGTTCTCTTTAAATGAAATGTCACTTTGTGACATTTCAATAAAGTATTCAAAAAAAAGTAAAACAAACCAATGCACTGAAATCGATGCATTGCACTGCTTCCTTTCAGCACACACTGTGTGCGGTAGTGCACGCTGCTAGGTTAAAAAGAACCTAAATGAAGATAATGTGACAAAATACGTTTGTGTTTTACCTGTAGGACAACCTAGGTTAAAAGTGTACTCACTGTTCTGCCAATCTGCCACCTTCTAGGGGAGGAAGAGAGGGCTTTGGAGGATGGAAAGGTACAGGAACGGAACAAAAAGTGCTGGGTTATCTTCGGAATGAGTGTCTAAACGATCTCTGAAAAGTGCTGTATTATCCTGGAAACGGGTGTCTGATCGATCGTTTGTGAAAGTTCTGTTATCCTGTGAACAAGTGTCACCTAGTGATCACTCCTAGTACTGTTATGGTATGGTATAGTATGGGGGTAGCATTAGTTAAATCCATTTTTAATAGTAAATCCCAAGCAACCAGAAACTGCATTTATCCGGAATCTACCAATCCCTGCGGATGCCGGATAACGGGCAGTTTACCATATTATGGTTTTTAGCTTGGTTACTACCAGGGGCATCACAGGGCCCCATAGCAAAAATGTTTATGGCCCCCCCTAGTCCCTGAGCTACAGCATATATTATTATTATTATTTATGATACAATTACATTCGGTTTGGAATAGATCACTATCCCTGAACACAGGACAGATGTGTCCAGGGACAGTGATCTTTTCCAAACCGCATGTAACCGTATCACATACGATTACATGTAGACTGCTGCTTGCAGATGTGGCCACTGTCACCCGGTCATTAACCTGAACAGGTACAGTGGATGCATCTAAATGGAACACCTGGCATTCCTGCTGCAGGAATCTGTATGTTTCTGCCGCAGGAATGCCAGAACGCCCCGTATAAACAAGGCCTAGTACTTTACTTGAACAGTGCCACCAATAAAGCTTGGAAAATCGGGGTTGTAGTTACATAAGGGGGGTTATAATTATAATTTAAAATAACACTGCCACACCAAGCCAGGGAAAGGAGTGGGGGTTATATTTTATATTTGTAACCCCACTTTCACCAGCTTCCCTGGTGTGATAGTGTTATTTTAAGTTATAACTACACTGCCACACCAAAGAAGGATTACGTAATGCGATATAACCCTAATTTCACAGTTTCTTTAGTGTGGCTGTGTTATAAATTAAAATAACACTTGCCACACCAATGAAGGTACGAAAGGTAGCGTTGCAAATTATAACACCCCCTTTTTCCATTTTAACTAGTGTGGCAGTGTTATTTTTGTAATTAAACGGCCGGGAGCTTCTTGAATGTAACCAGCGTTTAAAGATGGCTTGTTATCCCCGCCCACTAACAAGCAGGAAACTGTCAAAATTTAAAACAGGCAACGTTGTCTGTTTATATACAAGGTGGTACAGCCGCCGGATTGCTTGTATGAGGTGCCGGTTGGTGTGCCATCCCCCCTCCGCAGTGCTGGTCCCAATCTTTAATGTGCCTGGTGCGGGCCTGGGACCGGTACGGCGGCTCTGTGACAGGAGATGAGAGGAAGGTCAGCACACGATCTCCATCCGATATCATCACCGGTGTCAGAATGCAGGAAGTGATGTATATTACATCACTTCCGCATTCTGCTGTCACCCTCCGGCTTCAAAAGCTGGAGAGAAGCTGATGAAGCAGATCTATGCTTCCTTAGCTTTTTTGGGAGTCCCCGGGGGTGATTTACTAACCTAAACACACGCACCAGGTGCGTGTGATTTTCACACAGCAAAACGTATTTATCAACCAAAAAGTCTCTAAAAGCATATTTCCACTAATGCCATATATGGAAAAATCATGCACATGATGCATATATAATGCTGCTTCACAGTTTAGACAAAAATGGTTAGCTCATGCATTTACATTCCTGCATTCATCAACGCAAGCAACACAACATAGAGCTAATTTACACAACATCACCTTGCAATTCAATGCTTGGCTTTGCACAACACACCTGCTGGGTGTGTACACACTACAAAGGTGTTTAGATTCCACCCATAGATCATGCTGGGAGGGAACACACTACAGAGGTGTATACATGTTTGTGGTGTGTTTATAAGGTTAGTAAATCAACCCCCCCGTCTCCATAAAGAGGACCTGTCACACCCTATTTGCTATCACATAGGGGGATTAATATCCCCCTATGTGATAACAATAAAATTAGGTGGGGAAAAAAAGTAAAAAAAAATAAAAGTTGCAAAATAAAAAATGAAAGTCACACAAAAAAATCGAATGTTAAAAAACCACATTTTTTAAAAAAAAGTCCCCAGCGTTGGGTGCGCTTATGTGTGAAAATGATGATTGCGTCCATTATGCTGCACATGTTACATATCAGCATGAATGTCTCAGCGGTAAAAGCTTTTAAAGCATCGCATATGGTCAATTTTGGGTTTGGCAGCCTTTTTGCTATTTCACGGGTGCATGCAATTTTAAGGCTTGACATGTTTGGTGCCTATTTTAAAAAATTGGGTAATAATAAATGTATTATAACACAATGTAAAAATAAATTTCTTTTTTTCTTAATTTTCTGTAATTTTCCCCTAATATAGTAAAAAATAAAAAACCCAGTTGTGATTAAATATCACCCCCAAAATCTGTCCCCCAAAAATGGTATAAAATGAATTTCAGTACAGCGTTGCATGACGGAATAAATGTCAGTCAAATTACCGCAGTGCTGATTACTGAAAAATGGCCTGGACAGGAAACACCTTGTCTTCAAGTGGTTAATTTTATAATTATACCCCCCCACCCCCCTTGTGTAATTACCACCCCCATTTTCCTAGCTGTATTGGTGGTAGTGATTAAAGAAATTGTAGAGATTATAGAGATTATAACCTCCATGTCAGACGCATGTGCCTGCTGACCTTCCACTGTCCTTCAGCATACAGGTCCTGGTCACCTGCAGGCCACGCTCCCGCTCCATCTCCTTCTCTTCGGTGCCTACTGGCTCTGACGTCAGAGCTGCACTCAGGCTGAGGAGTTCTATCCGCCCTCTGCTGATTGCAGCGCTCTTAGACATGTCCCTGTGCTGTCAATCCATATACCTGTCCCCTGTAATTTACATTGCAGCGCTCTCAGTCATGTCCCTGTGCTGTTGATCCTCATCGCTGTCCCCTGTATTTTACATGGCAGAGCTCTCAGACATGTCCCTGTGCTGCCAATCCATATACCGGTCCCCTGTAATTTACATTGCAGCGCTCTCAGTCATGTCCCTGTGCTGTTGATCCTCATCGCTGTCCCCTGTATTTTACATGGCAGAGCTCTCAGACATGTCCCTGTGCTGCCAATCCATATACCGGTCCCCTGTAATTTACATTGCAGCGCTCTCAGTCATGTCCCTGTGCTGTTGATCCTCATCGCTGTCCCCTGTATTTTACATGGCAGAGCTCTCAGACATGTCCCTGTGCTGCCAATCCATATACCGGTCCCCTGTAATTTACATTGCAGCGCTCTCAGTCATGTCCCTGTGCTGTTGATCCTCATCGCTGTCCCCTGTATTTTACATGGCAGAGCTCTCAGACATGTCCCTGTGCTGTCAATTCTCATACCTGTCCCCTGTGATTTTTATTGCAGCGCTCTCAGACATGTCATACCTCTACTCAGTGACATACAATGTACAGCCCTCATACATGTCCCAGTTCTGCTGATCACTCTCACACCATCAACCTGCCCCCATTCGTATTTGCAGCCTCATCCATCCAATAACAAGTAGCATGCTTCTGATTGGCGGCCGAGCAGCGGTGGGTGCATTTTTATGTTGCAGCTGCATGTAACGGCACCTCCTGCTCCTCACCTGGACCCCTCTGCCCTCGGCCCCATAGCGACCCACAAGTTAGTTTCACCACTGGTTACTACTAAAAGTGCTCTTGCTAGAGACATGATAGACAGTATCTTGAAGTCAATACAATCTTAGAATTTGTGCGATAAAAGGAAAAATTAAGAATGAATAAGCTAAAGCAGTCTTGGTGACAGCATGGAGCACATTTTATTTATCTAACTAATAATACTTAAAGTAAGCCACTTTGCTTAAAGAAAGCCAAACACCAGGAAGCCTCAAATTGAGCATACGATGAAAAAATACATACGCAGACGTTACCTATAGTGAAATTCATGTGTCAAGTAGATCCAGAGATTTGGACTGCTTAAGTAATATTGCCCTTTCCTTTAATTGTGTGCACATAAAAATAAGTCTCTGACCTTTCCAAAGCCTTTTATGGGTCGATAAGGCCCCTCATCACATTAAAAGGACCGCTACAGAAGCTGAGTTCATACCTATATCTCTGGATTAGTAGAACCTTCACTGAGTTTGAATTAAAGGAGAACTATGGGGTCAGTGTTTTTCCCCATAGTTCTCCTTAGGGTATCGGGAGGACACAAACTAGCGTCCTTCTGTTACCCTAAGCTCAGGAAACCGCGAGCTGCAGCTCACGGTATACTGAGACGCCGCAGCCGGAGCGGATCCCGACATGGACGTCGAGATCCGCCCAGCTGCTTTAGTGACAGCTGGCTCTGCCTATCTAGAGGCAGAGCCAGCTGTACCCGCCTCCTCCTCCGTCCGTTCCACCAGTCAGTGCTGGCAGGGGAGAGGGGAATCCAGAGCCGTGACAGGATTGAGAGGTGAGCGAACCCGGTATGTGTTCGCTCACCTCCCGATCTACTGAGCCGACCTGTGACAGTCTCATTGTCACAGGTCGGCTAGAACTATGAGGTGAGTGGAAATCACTCATCTCATAGTTCTCCTTTAACTGAGCTTGTCATGGGTTTACTTTAAATAACATGTACATGTGGGCAGGTACATGAATACAAATGCACGATATCAGAATCAAAATGACAATGGAAGTTATAAGTACCTGAGCTCAGGAAACACTGAAGTGAAATTCAGTCTCTGAGTCAAATTGTAATCTGAAGCCGTAAAATCTTATTTCTCATTTTCTCTTCCTCTATAACTAGGTAGCAACACACTGGGAAAATAGCATTTTGGGCTGCATGTTATTTTAAGGTTTACTCAACATATTTTGTGTCTGCTTCTTTTCTAACGAGCTCCCTTAGCTCCACCTTGTACAATGTACTGAACATTTGAAATATACATTTAGTATTCACTAAAGATATCATTTTACATACTGAAAACAATCAAAGATTGCCTTTATTTCAGTATGGCCTTAGGTGTTTATTGAGAGGGTGTTTAAAGGAGAATTATGAGGTGAGTGATTTCTAGACATGTGCACCAGCAAAAAATTTGTTTAGTTTCGTTTTGATTCGGATTTTGCATTATTTCCTTTTTCGAATTCGGGTCCGAAATTAAATTTGTTTCGGAATTCGCATTCGGATGAAATTTGTTAGTGGTAGTCCGGTCGAAATTTAGTTTCTGGACAAAATTTAGTTGCAGCAAAATGACATTTTCTTTGTTTTTTTTGTTTGCAGAAGATGGAAAAAAAAAAAAGCGTGAGGTTCACCCCCAAATCATACCAGACCCTTTAGGTCTGCTAGGAATGTTAGGAGGGACCCCCCTCCCAAGTTAAAACACACAAAAAAGTGCGTGGGGTTCCCCCCAAAATCCTACCAGACCCTTTAGGTCTGGTAGGAATTTTATGGGGGAACCCCAGCCTCCAAAAATGGGGAAAAAAAACATGGGGTTCCCCCTAACAGTCCTACCAGACCCTTGATCCGTGCCTCGATCGCCCCCCCCCTCCCTGCGCCTTACCACGTGCCCTCGGCATTGGTATCCCCATGCCGATGACGACAAGGGCCTCTTCCCCACAACCCTGACCTGGTGGTTGTGGGGGTCTGCGAGCAAGGAGGCTTATTTGCATCGGGGTACCCCTTTAAATAACCCAGATGCCGCCCCCCCCTTGTGAATGAGTAAGGGGTACTTGTACCCCTACCAATTCAATAAAGGGTTAAATCAAATAGTTAGTAAAAAGTCCAGACTTTTGATAAAATCCTTTAATTGAAAAAAAAAAAACAGAGTACATTTTTGACTATTCCTTTAATTAAAAAAAAAATGGCTCCATCGATGTAATCCAGCGTCAATATTTTGTGTTTTAACTTGGGGGGTCCCTCCTAACATTCCTAGCAGATCTAAAGGGTCTGGTATGAATTGGGGGGGGAACCTCACACTTTTTTTTTTATCTTCTGCAAACTAAAAAAAAAAAACATTTTTTTTTCCTAATGTCATTTTGCTGCAACGAAATTTCATCCAAAAACGAAATTTCGACCGGACTACCACTAAAAGATGAAATTTCATCCAAAAAACGACATTTCGACCGGACTACCGCTAACGAATTTCGGGAAATTGGGAATTGGGATTCGTTTGCATTCATTTTAGCTGTAATTCGGAATTCGGACACATCCGAATCTCCGAAATTTCGTCCTAATTTTGTTTCGGAACGAAACGAATCGCACATGTCTAGTGACTTCAACTCAGCCTCATAATCTGAGCCGACCTGTGACAATGAAACGGTCACAGGTCGGCTCAGTGGATCGGGACGTGAGCGAACACATACCGGCGCTCGCTCACTTCTCGATCCTGGGACTGGATTCCCCCCTCCCATGTCCAATCCTCCAGCGCTGACTGGCGGAACGGACGGGGGAGTGGGCGGGTACAGCTTGTTCTGTCTCTATATAGCTGTAGCTCGCGGTATACTGAGCTTTGGGTGACGGGAGGACGCTAGTTTGTGTCCTCCCGCTACCCTTAGGAGAACTATGGGGAAAAGCCCTAACCCAATAGTTCTCCTTTAATAGAGCCATTGTCCCTAGCAGCAGTATAAGAAACTAGATTGTACTTGTAGCCTTTAAAGTGACAAGTTATTGGGAATGCTGTGTAAGCATGTACACAAAAGGAAGTTTCATGTTAAACATTTACAGGGCTATTCACAACAGGGCCGTAGATCATTTTTTCCCCTGGGTTCAGTTTCCTCATATTATAAGGCTTTATCTAGCAGACATGCCAAGGTTTGAAAAATATACCAGCCATATCCTTCCTAAACCAATCCTTTACCTTGAGCATAACCGATTTTGTTGTTTGACACCATATGGATAAAAATCATATTTTAAAAAAACCTATATTTGGTACCTACCCATTGCACATTTTCACTGAGTATTTTCAAAACTAGGGATGCACCGATACCGAGTATTTGGGCAAGTACTCGTACTCGCCCAAATGCTCCGATGCCTAGCACGAGTACTTCCGGTATCAGGAAGCCGGGCAGCGTGTAATGACGCGCTGCCCGGCTTCCCGGCTAATCAGGAAGCCAGGTGGCGTGTAATGACTCGCCACCTGGCTTCCTGATTAGCCGGGAAGCCGGGCAGCGTGTAATGACGCGCTGCCCGGCTTCCCGGCTAATCAGGAAGCCAGGTGGCGTGTAATGACTCGCCACCTGGCTTCCTGATTAGCCGGGAAGCCGGGCAGCGTGTAATGACGCGCTGCCCGGCTTCCCGGCTAATCAGGAAGCCAGGTGGCGTGTAATGACTCGCCACCTGGCTTCCTGATTAGCCGGGAAGCCGGGCAGCGTGTAATGACGCGCTGCCCGGCTTCCCGGCTAATCAGGAAGCCAGGTGGCGTGTAATGACTCGCCACCTGGCTTCCTGATTAGCCGGGAAGCCGGGCAGCGTGTAATGACGCGCTGCCCGGCTTCCTGATACCGGAAGTACTCGTGCTAGGCATCGGAGCATTTGGGCGAGTACGAGTACTTGCCCAAATACTCGGTATCGGTGCATCCCTATTAAAAAAATACATAATAAAAATTATGCAGCAGGCGCCAAGTAATTGTTGTACATATCAATCACTTATGCCTGGTTCACACCTGGACGTTTTGTGTATGCACGTTTTACGCGCCTTTTAACCCACCGATTTTTGCGCGTTTTAAGGAGCTTTTTAGCACATGAAAAACGCGCGACGTACGCACGTTTTTGAGCGTTTTGAGCGACTACAGAGGTGTCCAATGAAAAAAAATTCCGGTCTTTCCAAAGGCGTCCAATGAAAAAGACTTCCTGAGACGCAGCATTTCCTTTTCCTGTATGCAAAGGACCGTGTGGTGTGTGCAGTGTCTTTTGTTACAGAGGGGAGTGAGCTTTTTCATTGCTTTTTCATTGATTATTATGGAGCTTCTGTATTCTTAGGGCCTCTTAAAAATGGACACATTGAATCTAATTGGTTGCCATGGGCAACATAAGCAATTCTTTCTTTCTTCAGTCTTGTGAATTTGGCCCAATACAGTTCAGAATATACAATGCAAGGGACATAACAAACATATATAAATAAATATACATTATTATGCACTTGCTGGGATTTATTTTACCAAAAACATTTAGCAGAATAAATTTTGGCCTAACGTTATGAAGAAACTTGATTTTGTTTGATATTGTTTATAACAGAAAGTAGAAAATATAATTTTTTCAGAATTTTTGGTACTTTTTCAAATTTATATATATATATAAATGTTAAACCTGTGGGGCTGAAGTGGTTAATGTATGTTGATCCAAAACAATAACAGTTACTGCAGGCAAGCCTGGCTGATAACATAGACCATATAAAATACAATCAATCAATCTCAGCTTGTGTACAAAGGTAAGTTTACTGGCTCTTTAATGTGTATACAGTGGTCATGTGGACAAGCATGTAGGATGTAGTGTAGATGTGCCTCTCGCAATCACTGGACATATGACAACAATGTTGGACATTTTTGCTTGCTAACCACTAATAGGGGTCAAGGGTATTGTTGCATTTAAATGCAGCACTGCTCAAATGCATGTGTTTCAATGCAAAACTCCATGAAAGGCTAGGTTTTATCTGCTTAGCTTGCAATGCAAACACATTCCAATAGAATCTGCTGGGTCCAAAGAAAACAACACAAAACGGGTCATATACCCCCTCAGGACTGTCGTCCACACTGCACCATTAAAGTAAATGGGCATCTGGTGACCTGCATGTTATGTGTGCTTCATGGCATGACAAAATCATACATTCATCTATTAACATAAGCCCTCAATGTATTACCAGCAATTCTGTATACAAATCTTGCAGGATTATTTAACAACAATGATGCTAAGTAAAGTGAAGCCATGGTGACATATTGTGCATAGTTCCGAAGCACAACAGGGTACAAATACTTTGCACTGCAGTATAATAACTGCCCCCCAGTGTCCACCCAAAACAAAAACTAAAATAATTTTAGGTGGACTCACATCTGACCCTTTCATTTGCCCTCTTGTCACAGTGTATGAAGCAGTGAGCACTCCATTTCACAAGTCCACCTTGTTGTAAGATATAGATAGCTACAGCCGCACAGTGCACACAGTGAGTCAGCCATCTCCTCTCTGTTGTTATCATTATTATTTGGATTGGAACTGAAGCTGATGGAGGCAGCACCTGTCATTTCTCACCATTTCACTGTGCTCCCATTACACTTGGGGGGTTTGAACCCCCTTATCTACGCCCCTGATTCACAAAAGGGTGAAGGGTTTGGAGAAGGCAGGAGAAGTTAACAATTTAGGACATGGCTGATTTAGAAAAATTCTCTGTAGAGAACACTTACCAGCAAAGAATGCTGTTGATCGAGCAGAAAAAAATTGCCCGCAGATGCAGCAGTGCCGTCCGTCCGTTTTTTTACTACGGGCGGACGGCAAGAGGTTAAAGAAGGACTTGTGACAGGTTGCCTGCTGCACCCTGCACATTTTTCCACCAATTCATTAATGAACGGGGGTTTGCTTGCTTTAGAAAAGCAAGTAAAGCACAAAAGCACATTTAGGGCCTGTACAGATGTGCTTTTCTTTGCATCATATGGGCTTTGCATTCCCATACAAGTCTAAAGTAATGTAATTCTAAAGGAATGTAAGACCTGCTTAAAGCGGGTCAAATGCCGACCGGAAGGAATTAAAGTACAAGTGAAATGCATGCATCAATTAATGAACTGAATGATGTCAGGAGTATCTCAAACTGATGCCACTGATGCCAAGCACAAAGCCCATTGAAACAGGTCCTTATGAAGCATGCAGCAGAACGTCATAAATGTGCTAGGGGAGCATTTTATATAAAAACATGAGTATGGCCACAGTCAAGCTATACTGCTTTTTTATTAAAAGGCGAAATATGGGGAAATGTGAAAAAGACTATTGCATTGTCACCTAATGCAGCAACAAAGGCCAGAACCAGAGAGTGGAGGCTTTGCTCAGCCCTGTAATCAAATGGGTTATAAAGAGTTTAAGAGCTGGAAATTGAAAAAAAAAACAAGATGCACTGTTCTTAACATTCCTATTTTTCAAATAAAGTTTTTTTGAACAATACTCTTTCAAGGGAGTCTAACTAAATATAGATCACAAAGGGTTATGAAGGACAGTAAAACACTAACTAAAAAGGAGCAACGGTAATATTTGTGCCCCCCCATGTCATGGTTTCAAGAACAGACAGCGCTATCTGTCCACTCCGGACAGACAGCGCGAGTTGAGGGAGCTTAACAAGTGGCTCCGGAGCTGGTGTCAGAAGGAAGGATTTGGTTTCCTGGAGAACTGGGCTGACTTTGCAGTCGGCTATCGGCTCTTCAGCCGAGACGGGCTGCATCTTAATGGGGGAGGTGCAGCATTCCTGGGGGGAAAAATGGTAGAAAGACTGGAGGAGCTTTTAAACTAGATAATGGGGGGGAGGGCATAAAAATACTAAATTTAAGTTATAAAAACCCTACAATAAATTCAAATAATAAAGAGGAAATTATTAAAGCAGGTAATTAGTGGGCTCACTCCATTTATTCAACCTCAAATACTATGTAACTATGTAACAGTTACACCGTCAGAAACTCCTGTAGTTCCACCCTAACTGATAGTTTAAAAGTGAAACCAAAAAGCTACAAATAGAACAACATTATTTTAAATGACTTCACTAGGTAAGTGCACAATAGACAAATGCACAAATGCACAAATGTTTTAGATGGATAGATAGATAGATAGATAGATAGATAGATAGATAGATAGATAGATAGATAGATAGATAGATAGATAGATAGATAGAATCGATAGATAGATAGATAGATAGATAGATAGACAGCACATTCATATATTATTTATTTCAAACTGTTCCTGTAAAAGGAGGTTATATCTGTTTCTGTGGGTCAAATGGAAAATGAGCATAACAGGAACCACAAGAGTGTGACACTTCCCTCACTTCAACAAAAGATAAGGAGATTTTGCACAACTAAAGAATTAGTTCATAACTGCTATGATCAGATCCAGATCTGGACCAAAGAAAAGTTCTGTAAGTGCAGTTCACCTGTTTTGTAAGTTGCTGCTGTTTCATCAAGAACCAGACATGGCTTGGAGCCTTGATATGCATATAGTTTACATTGTTCACAAATTGCAGGAAATTGACAAACTGCTCACATACTGCGCATAATGTAACAAAAGCCTGCAAGACACAGTTTGCATGTAACAAGGTTATCAGTGAATGCTTGGCACGAGAAAATATTGAAAATATGACTAAGGCCTTGTTCACATGGGCAGCAAGAGGGCAGTAAAACAAGGCAGTTGATCTGCAGTTTTAGGTCCTCTGTTTGCCTTCTGCAATGTGAGCACTGCAGCTGAACAGTGCTGTATTGCGTTGCGGCCCAAAATATACAGCATATGCAGTGAACTACAACTACATTGAGGAGGCGGCAGTATTAGCTCCTGAATGCCTGGAAGCCGCTGCTCCACAGCCCTCTGAAAAGCAATCCACCGCAAATCACTTTTCAGAGGGCAGTGGAGGCTGTCGCCTGTGTGAATGAGGCCTTTGAAAAAAATATTCAACCATGTCACCCCAGTGACCCAGGATGCTGGGACTTGTTCTTCACAGGCTGTATGTTTTATATATAAATATATAGTACTGATAGCAGCCTGGATTGTGCTCTTGGGGCAGACAGCTCAATATGGGGGGAGTTTGTACAGGTAGAGCAAGAACACACAGCAGGTCAGGTTCTAAACAGGCCGCAGCCCGCATTATTGTGCTTACAGCATTAGAAAAGCATAAAAACCATTAAAAAAACTTAGACAGGTTGTCTTCAGCAAAAACACTTTAAATACCCTTTGTTTTATTGATTTGGCGCAGACCCACATTGAGGGTCTTATGCTGTCTTGAACAAATCTAGACTGGTGTGTCGCAGTGCCTGGGTCTATCACCAAGGTAATATATTTGCAGAGGTGCATAGGCACGGCAATGTTCTTCACATATATTTGCAAACATTTGCAACAAAACCTTAGTTTTTTTATCTAAATGTTGGAAATAGTTTAGTTTTTCTGTGACCGGGGGAATTTGGGTGTTTCACTTCCTAAAGTATGTGCAGCAGTACTTCTACACCTATGGGTCGCTGCACTGCAGAGAGCAAGGTCTGAGCCCTCCTGTGGGCAGTCCTGGCCTCTGAGGAGGGGCACCGAGGTGTGTCTGGAGAGCCATTGTTCACTAATTACCATTTCAGGTGCATTTTCATGAATGAGAATTTAGAAACGATGGGCCAAAAATTCCACTCATTCTGAAAATGAAAGAAAATAAAACCCACAGTGAATGCTATTGTACAGTGCCCACATCACACAGATCGAGGACAGGACTGCCCACAGGAGGACTCAGACCGTGCACTCTGCAATGCAGCGACTCATAGGTGTAGAAGTATTGCTGCACCTACTTTAGGAAGTGAAACACCAAAATCCCCAGCACAGAAAAACTAAACTATTTCCAACATTTAGATAAAAAACAGGTTTTGTTGCAAACGTTTGCAAATATATGTGAAGAACCCTGCCGCGCCTATGCACCTCTGCAAATATATTACCTTGGTGACAGACCCTGTGATGTGGGCTCTGTACAATAGCATTTACTGTGGGTTTAATTTTCTTTCATTTTCAGAATAAGTGGAATTTTGGGCCATCGTTTCTAAATTCTAATTCATGAAAATGCATCTCAAATGGTCATTACAACCAAACAAAAGTGGCTGAAAGTTGCCATATATATTCAGATTTTTAGAACATAATGATAAAGATCTTTCATGATAAGAAACATGCTTGGTATGAGCCTACTTACCAGGTAAGCTCTTCCTAAATGAGCCTAAGGCCCCATTGACACTGAGCGATTTATCGAGCGATTTTTGCAGCGATATCGCTCATATTTCCACACGATATTGCTCTATGTAGCTTCTCCAATCCATTTCAATGGAGCTGTTCACATCTCGTCGCTCAATATTGCTCAATATCGCTTGTAGCTCGTCGCTGTAGCTTGTCGCTCCTACATGACCCTTTTTTCGAGCGATTTCGAGCGATTTTGCTCCTGATTCCATACAGCCTAATAGGAAAAAGTTGCGCGACATTCGCGCGATTTTCATGTCGCTCAGTGTGAATGGGGCCTTAGTCTGGCTAATATTAAACTGCCTTGTACCACAAGGCAAAATCTTTGTTTCTCCCCTTCTCCCAACCCATTTATTGCCAACCAGACAGTAATTGATATCCGCAGGATATACATTTTATTTGCAATGCTGTGTCTGCATTTACATGGAGATGGGCTTTGCTTACTGTATGCAGACAGAGATGGGTGTTGGTGGGTCACCATCTGCTTATGTTTTAAAGAAAAACAAAGACACTTTCATTATCTATCAGCATCCTGTATAAGAATCCTATACAGATTTCTCAGCTTATATTTTCATCATTTGGAGACTGCAGGATAAACTCTCAAACTTTTTTTTCAATAATGAATCCAGATCAAACAAATATTAATCGCCCAGTCATCGTTACAGTCATCATGTTTTTAAACAGGTGGCTCCAACTCTCTCAGCTCAGCTTCCCTGAACTTCCTGTGTAGTACAAGCAAAGGGACAGCAAAGTTTCCCACAGCTCTCTATCTTGGAGAAGGGAGGAGGGAAGAAGGAGAAAGAAGGAGAAGCAGGGGAGTGGTTTACCATGCTGTGCCTGTGTGTTTGTGGAGACACACACAGCTTACTAGCACACACAAGGGTGACTCCATAGGACCTACAAGGGAAAGGAGCCTCAGGGCCAGTGTTCAAAGGATCAACCGATTCTGCAGCAAACTAAAATGTTTAATCATCAAGCAGCAGCATCCATTGTAAGGGATTTCATCAACATTTGAAACACAAAAACCTTTTGACTTTAATATTACTTTAATAAGAGACATTTAGCACTTGGTTTCAGCTTTTTTGGCTACGGTTCAATTGTCAGAGTCATGAAAATGGGTAGGACATCTGCTAACCAGAAGCAATCATCCAAAACATTGCAGGAGACAAAAAAAAAAATGTAAATAGCTTTTGCTGTTTAGTAATTATTTTACGTGCAGAGGCTGTCACAAGGTATTTCCTCTAACAGGAACTGTTCAGTATTGCTAAATGCTATTGTGTTATTCAAGACCAGTAAGGGTGCACCACGTTCTTTATTTAATAAGCATGCCTTTATTTTTTTATAAGTGCTCTGATTTTTAAACAGATTTATTATTTAATAAGTCAATAGCTGCAAATGTGTTAAAATCATATTACATCTAGATATCCAGTAAACTTGTGAACTATCATTTATATACCAGTTGCACATGACTTACAGTAATCCCTAAACTGTAAGTGGCAGTTTATAAATCAAATATTTGAAGGCAAAACTAATAGAAGTCTATTTATGAATATTATATATATATTATAAATATTCACACAACTTTCACCCTGGATTTACACACTTTTCAATTAAATGCATTTGGAAAATATGTGAATCTTAGGTCAAAATTGTGTAAATCCTGTGTGAAAACATTTAAACACAGACCCTGCAAAGAGCCTTGCAGAGTAGCAAATAGTTAGACCACTGTCAGGGTTTATTTGGCCTGTGTCGCTTTGGGGAAACTTCCCTTTGCTTCCTACCCCAGAGACTCAACAGGAAGTAAAAGGAAATCCCCTCTTAGACAGTTACAGTTGCTCCCATTGTAGGATTCCACTTTATCTCCAGTTCCAATTGTAAAATTTTAGATCACTTTCTGTTTAGGTGACAATAGTAGGGAGAATGAATGTCCTAGGGCAGTCACAGATGGCAGTAAAAACTGGACAGGATTGCTAGGGCCCCTTTCACACAAGTGATCTGATCAGATTCAACTGTCAGTTTTTCAGGCGGATCTGTTCGGAAGCCCAATGTAACTCTAAGGGCCAACAAATGTAAATGGACATGCGTCTGTGTACACCCTATTACCTAAGTCCTTCTCCATTTTTTCGGACCTAAATATGACGGATCGGAGGTAATCAGATGTAAACGGACACATGGTCATTGTTATGTGTAATTTACATCCAGCAGTCATAGACCTAACATGGGTTCGTTCAACTCAGTTTTTTCATCCATCGCAGGAACCACAAAAGTGGCAACCATTCCGCTCTGCTCCGATCAGCAGAGAAATTGTGCACAGATCACCTGCTGATCGAAGCAGACGAGCGCCTGTGTAACAGGGGCTCAACTCTTCCCCAATCTATTGACAACTAACAAAACAAATGCATGGCTATATATACACTTTAACTAATTATGCACTTTATTGCTATCAATATTATAAAATAATGAGAAGACTTACCCAGAAAGCATCCTTAAATGTCAGCTGTGCCATCTTGTTGAAGAAAGATAAACCCAGCAGTTACTGTAACTTCAGTCAATGAACATTAACGTTAAGCATATCACCAGGAGATGCAAATTTTAGCAAAATGTAAGTACTCCAATTCAGCCAAAAAGATCACTGCTCCAAGATCTGCAAAGATTTGCTGGCTAATCTGCTGTTTTACAGAGCGAAAGAAGAAGCTTGGTAAAGGGAGTCAATCTGACAGGAAGGAAAGAATCTTGCTGGCTCAGTGACAGGTAGGTGCATCAGGACACTTGATTTCAGTTAGTTAACTGAAGAGTCGAGCTTGCAGTACAGCAACTATACCGAGCAGATTCCACTTCTCTAAAACCTAACTACAGAGCAACACAGGAAGTTATACTTCTGACAAACTTGCCTGCATATGAGGAAGATCTTTGCAGTTCTCGGAAACTGTGTGAAGTTAAAGCCACTAAGGTAGGGGCAGAAGAGATCTCCTAGCATTTTGCATGGTACAGCACCAAACAGTAACAAATATACACAGTACACCAGGAAACACAAAGAAAAAAAGGCTTGAAATGTCAATGTTTTTACAGCCCAAGGGCTGTTGTAATTCCCCAGAGAAGACTTATTTCTACAAGCTCTTTAACCAGATGTTTGTAATAATTGACAATGCTTACTGCTAAATTCTTTTTTATGTCAGAAAAGTTTCAAAGCTAAACCCATAACTGGCAAAACATCAATATAAAAAGGTACAGGATTGTTACCAGAGCCATTTTGCAAACTAGTATTAATAACCACTTCAGAGCAAATGGCCATTTACCCCTCTATGGGCCAAAAACATTGCGGTGCCATTGACTTCAATGCACCGCCACACCTCCGTCCCGCCCGTAAACGCAGGGAGGCAGCCAGCTTGTGTTCCAGTGTGCTCCAGAGGTCAAACGCTCTGAAACGCAGAGTTTGGGATGTGAACAGGCCCACAGAGAGAAAGCAGAGAGAGAGAGAGAGAGAGAGAGAGAGAGAGAGAGAGAGATAGAGAGATAGAGAGATAGAGAGATACAGGGGAGACAGCGAGGAGAAAGAGTGCGCGCGTGCGCGCGAGGCAGTAGTCATAGTAACGATTTTAATGTGCCTGTTTTAAAATAAAGGTGTTTTTTAGTTGGTAGATCTCATTGAGCTTGTCCTTTGAAAAGTAGATCTTCAGACGAAAAATTGTGGGCACCCCTGGTCTAAGCCAAGTGAATAGTGCTCTGCTAGTTTGGTCTCCCCTAAGCCCAGTGTTATTATTTGCTTCTGCCTGCTTCTGGGGTGAGACCCTGGCAATAGGGCAAGAAGAAAGAAATATGTCTCCCTGGCCAACCACTAGGAGGTTTATTGCCAGTGGTGTATTCTGGGGAAGAACATAAATATTTGGGGCTGATATCGGGAGTGTCTTTGCCCCCTGGGCTCCTGCCTGAACTGTTGCTGACTGTAGTTCTATTAGGCCTACTCCACGGTGGGGGGTGTTGTTTGTGAAGATCTAAGACTTTGAGAAACTTTGCTAATTTTTGATGATTATTGAGAAAAACACAGACTTCCTTTTGCTTTTTTTCAATTTTATTATTTTTATTATATATTTTTTATTTAATTAATTTTTCAATCATTATTTTCACATTTTTCTTATAATGTACACACAGTTACATGTTTCCTTCAGCCCGCACAAATAGAAGTTTATTTGATTAGATAAGAGATTTCTGGTATTCACACATCTTTTACACCAGGTTGCTTATTTGTGATTGATGTGGGATTTTTGCAACATTGTCTTTAATTGACAAATTTTTTCATAGCACCTTCACTGCTTATGTAGCAGTCGTTTTTTTCACCCATTGTCCCGTAAGAGTGTTTATTTCACACACCTCTGAATGCTATCAGCTTATATAAAGCTTTTAAAGCGTCACCTATGGTCAATTTTGGGCATGGTAATTTTTTGCGATTTCGCGGGTGCGCGTAATTTTAAAGCATGACATGTTTGGTGTCTATATACCCGACGTGACCCCGACTTTTATATTTTACCAAAAATATGGGTAATAAATGGGTGTGGTTACTGGGGGTGTGGCCACTAAAGGATGTGGGCACTGAGGGGTGTGGTCACTGAGGGGCGATGTAAAGCCTAAGGCCGGCCCTGCTTACCTAACACACACACACACTTCCTGTGCTACATTTATTACATATTTTTTCACAAAGTAAACATTTATTTCTGCCTTTTATCGTATTTATAGCTTTTATTATGCCACTGAAATTATGTCCTGGCACACAGAATTATATATTTTAACTTTTTACATTTATTGAAAAACAACTGAAACCATAAAAAACACATATGAACAGTGAAATAGACTAAATTGAAAGCTAAACTCCAGGCAGATATAAAAGATGCATATTAATACCTCTATGTAGTCATTAATAACTATATACATACATTGTACTCATGAAAATTGCCCGATTCTTAAGGCCGGTACTGGCCCTTTTAATTTTTACATCGTAGCAGCTGCTGAGTTCCCGTGCTTGTGGGGACCTCAGCAGCCTGCTGGGGACCTGCAAGTAGCTGTCCATGGCAATGCCTGTCCAGGTTCTTTATCTTCTCCTCCTCCTTCCCGGCACAGGCACAGCCATGGACAGCCCCAAGGGGCGGAACTAGCTGTGGTGCAGCTGGAGCGGCCACCCCATGGGCTCAAAGCTGGGGGGTCCCATCGCCCACTGACAGGGGGCGACTGGGCTGGGACACAGTGGAAAGGATGGAGGCCGGGGCCCAGCAGCGGAGATGGTCAGCTAGACAGCTGACAGTCTGCCGGTGGACAAGGCTGAGGCCCAGCATCGCTGGTCCGGACTTGGAGGAGGCCGGTTCCCAGCATTGCCAGTAAGGTGGAGTGCCCGCAGATCCACTGCAGATGTCCAAATTTTGCCCAGGTGAGATCGACACGCAGCCTGGTGAGATGAATTCTGCTTTGGGGACATGTGCTGTGGCTTGTCTGATAAGGCTAGGCCCAAAGTCTGAGGACTAGCCATGTGCTTACACTGAAGCCTGAGTCTAGGGCCCAGTGGTTAATACTGATGACAAAGATGAAGATGACTGGTGTCTTCTATCTTAGTACTGCTGTGCCAGGTGCTCTTCACACAGATTGCCACGTCTGGCTTAAAGGTCGTAGTCTGTGAATGGCAGCGGCTACTGTGTCCTAACACTACACCAGCCCAGATGATCCTGACTCGCAACCTCTCTCCCTGAAGTTCATCAATAAAGTTCCTCAGCATCTTATCTACAGTCTGGACCTTGCTTTTATCGGTCACCATAGAGGGTGGTAAGTGATAAATATTTTGCGTAATAATTTTAAAAAGTCTATATTAAAACAGAAAAACCAAAACAAATAACAAAAACAATGCAGTAAAGAACTTTGCCCACATTAACAATAAAAAATAATAAAGAAAAAAGCAAATACAAATTAAAAAAAAATAATATTTAGCACTGTGTGTAATCCTGCGACCAGGAACTGTTTGGTCTTCTGTGGCAGGCACATGCCAGTGTGTTTACTGTAGGTACTGTGGCTGAGTAGAAGGATAATATGTACTTTCATGTTCAGCAAGCATTTTTAGTCATTTAGTCAAATGACATATGCATTTGGATTCGGACAAAACTGCTGAATCACGAAATTCCTTTGATTCAGTCGTTCGTCCCAATCAAAAATAACAAATTATTATGTGCCCAAATATACGAAAAACTATTTTTGTGTATATATTATTTTGTTTTGTATGGGCACCGGCATCTTGCGGAGTCCAAGATGGAGGTGCCCATATATGCGCGTGACGTCACCAGACGCCGGCGTCTGGTGATGTAATGCGCCCCACCTCCAAAATGGCAGCGCGCATGCGAAGAACGTGTGGGTGGCCAATATGGCTGCAGCGCTATTTTTTTTCTTCCAATTGTGCACTATCGCATTCGTATCGCTTTGCTTGTGGCATCCGTACCACTTTTTTTCCCTCTTTTTGCCCTCTGTTTGCAGTCCAAGTGGGCAAAGGTGCATACTGTGGCTTGTGTAGGGACTGTGGCTTGTGTAGGGTCAAATTCTGTAGAAGAAAGATGTAGAAGAAAACAAAATGTTTAATTATTGCCTTTAATTTTGAGAAGATTATGTTATAACCATAGGTGTGTGCACAGGGTGTGTCGGGTGTGCCTGGGCACACCATAATCACCCCAAGTGCAACACAGAAACTGCAGGCACCAGGGATAGACTGACGGGTCAAGAGAGGGTTTCCTTCACCCTCCCCCTCTCTGTGTCCCGGAAGCGGCTCCCCCTCCACAGTGTCACTGAAGTCACGAGTTTTCCTGACGGCTACTGCTCTCTGTCAGGTGAGTTTGGGGAAGGGGGGGATGCAGCGTCATTCCTGAACTGTCAGAGTTACCTTACCTGTGCGGTGTCACCCCGGCAGAGTCAGCGTTACCTGTGCTGTGTCACCCCAGCAGAGTCAGCGTTACCTGTGCTGTGTCACCCCAGCAGAGTCAGCGTTACCTGTGCTGTGTCACCCCGGCAGAGTCAGCGTTACCTGTGCTGTGTCACCCCAGCAGAGTCAGCGTTACCTGTGCTGTGTCACCCCGGCAGAGTCAGAGCTACCTGTGCTGTGTCACCCCAGCAGAGTCAGCGTTACCTGTGCTGTGTCAGAGAGTCATTTTTACCTCTGTGGTGTCACCCCGGCAGCATTGTTACCTATGTGGTGTTACCCCCGCAGCATTGTTACCTGTGCATTGTCACCCCAGTGGTATCATTGTTACCTGTGCAGTGTTACCCCGATGGTGTCTGTTACCTGTGCAATGTCAGCAAGGCGGTGTCAGTGTCCCATGGATGTCTCTCCTTGCTCGCTCTCTCTCTCTCCTGGCTGTCTCTCCTCACTTTCTTCTGTATATTCTCCAAGAAAAGAAATTGCCATGCAGTGTCAGAGTGTTCAGGTTTCGCTTGAAGAAACGGTGGCGACTTTATCGATTCAGAGTACAGCGCTCAGCCCTCAGTTCACCCTCCCTGATTCTTCCTGATTGGGTTAGGGGCCGAGCCCAGAGGGCCCACAAAAAGCTGCCACACAAGGCAGCCAGGAGCTTTTGTTTTAACATCAAATGAGGAGGCTTGTGTACCATCTAAGAAGTCCCCTCTAATATCAAGAAAAGAACCTTTGCAAGCCTTACTTTGAGAAAGAGCTTAACCCAGGTCATCTTCTGTTGCACTAAACTCGACTCTGCTGGAACTCACAAAACCCAGGACTTTGTTAAGTACATTCATTTTTACTCCCTCTTTATCTTACTGTTGTTATATTTGTCTCTCTTTTGTAACATATTTTTTTTTGTATTTTTCCTGCACCGCTACTTTTTATAAAAACCATCTCTTAAAATCCTTAGGTTTATCTCTCTGCTCTAAATAAGAACTTAAAGTATCCTTGTCTCTGTGAAGAGTGCTACTGTATTGTAAAACCTATCATATTCCTATCTGGAAGGGCAGTGGCATCACAGGCATTGTTTTGAAGAAGAAAGGAGGAGCCATCAATGCCTTCAGGACAAGCAGAAAATCTCACCTGAAAAGCAGAAACTTCAAAGGTGGCCTTAACTTCAACAACACTTTGATAAACTAGATCCTGAAAGAGTAGAGATGTGAACTCTCAGATTGTACAGACATCAGAAAGACATTCTCATCTGGGGAGGATCTGCTTCTTGAACTGCTGCCAAGTTTCTGAAGTATTTCCACATTGAACATAGTAGGTGTTTGTCGATGGGTTCATTGGTTTTTTTTTTAATGTTCAATATTTATATTGGTTTTATAAGTAAACAGTACAACAAGTAGTAAAACATACATGAAGACATGGACAAGCAGCATAGAGGGTTAAGGATAAGTGCACACGAATAAAATACTAACTAAATATTAGTCTGAGTGTAGGAATCACATTGCTGAAGGTGTTGAAACCATGTTACTCGTAGGCATGTGAACTCAACTCACCTAGGCTGTGTGGTCATTAACTAGCTAAGTTGTTACATTTATGTTCAACAGCTTCAAAAAAATCAAAAAGAACCCTAAAACATTGTTAAGGTAGGGAAGAAAAAAAAAGGAGTAGAGAATGAAGATTAGGGTTAGGAAAGTGAAGAATATGGGTAGAGAAAGGAGAGGAGTGCCACCAGAGATGTACCCACTGATGGTGAATCTATACCTAGGGAATGCTTTCGAAGGGTGAAATTGACTAAAGGTCCAGAAGACGGTTGTAAAAGGATTGTGATCGGGAATAAACAATTCAAGGTTCCCAAATTTTACCAAAACATGGTATATCATCTTGCATTCGTGCCGTAAGTTTCTTGTTGCTAAAGGTAGTGTGTAGCCTGGCCTTTACCACTGGAAAGGGTAGAGAAGTGGATTGCCATGCTATCGCTAGTTTTTTTAGCAGCCATGAAAACATGTGATTGGAGTTTAAGCTGAGATTTGGAAAGACCGACGGTGGGATAAGGCTTCCTTGTTTTTAACAATGTGTCAGTAATTGGTTCTGAGATGGCTACTTGATGCATGCAATGCCTCTCAACTCCCAGGCCATTAGGTTCAGCTGAGTATTGTTCGTATGGAACAGCCTGCTCTGCAAAAACAA
Organism: Nanorana parkeri; assembly: GCF_000935625.1. Taxonomy (NCBI): domain Eukaryota; kingdom Metazoa; phylum Chordata; class Amphibia; order Anura; family Dicroglossidae; genus Nanorana; species Nanorana parkeri. The sequence goes on along the minus strand of NW_017307404.1, from coordinate 536,007 downwards.
GATATTTCTCCTGTAGCAGAGGTAGCAGATCTTCACACGCCAAAGAACGGGGAACCATGGCCAACATGGGAGAATAGCGATAGCCAGAATGCCCTCCTATCGTATCTTCAACAGCACTCAGAGAATCAAAGCTACAGAAGAAAAAGATATAAAATATCTCAAGGTCCCAAGGATGCATCAAGGCATCCTGTCTGAGGTCTTCAGAGACTTGAAAGTGTGACAATTCAGTGGCATATGAGTATAATCTTGTAACTAAAATAGAAATTGTGGGTGTGGTTAGTATAATTTTGCTTTAAGGTGATAACTTTAAAGTTTTGGATTTCCAATCAGTTTCTATCTCAATGACAAAGAGAGAGGGTGAATCTCCCCAGCGGGGACACAGACAGCAATAAAAACTTGCCGGGTTTGAAGGCCCATTCACACTTTCATGTTGCGATAACGCACACAAAATGTGCTGCTCTGTAATTGTGGTGCCTTGCGTTAAAAAAAAAAGCACCAGGCGGGATTTTTATCATGTTAGCGTGCTTGGCAGCCCATTCATTTCAATGCACTGAAAAGAAGCTTATGGACTCTCAAGCCTTTCCTACTTGATCCAAGACTAAAGAAAAAAAAATGGATTTTTGTCTTACCTGTAAACTCGGTTTCTTTGAGAACAAGACAGGAAGTTAATTTTTTGAAAGGATGGGTTATGCAGCTACCTTCAGGTGATTGGATATTAAAATTCTTAGGAAAGCCCTTTATAACCCCTCCCACTCTCATCCTGACCTATTGTAGATCCAAGAGTGAATCACAGAAAACAGGCAGGAGAGTCCTATGATGTATTCCAAGAAACAGATTTTAGAGGCAAGATAAAAATTCTCTTTTCTTGATTGTACATCACTAGACACAGGGAGTTAATTCTTCAATGAATAGAATGTACAAAAGCAGTTCAACAGAGTGGCAGGCAGCACTGCAAACAATGGCTAACAGGCCTGTGAAGACAAACACCACCAACCTCAACAGGGAGTTTTAACAGAAGAAGACCAAAAGTCAAAGTGCTGCCTGAAGAACCTTGTGGCTGAAGCTAGTATTTGCAAACTAAGAGATAGTTCACCAAATCCACCTAGTGATAGTGAAACGAGAAGCTGGCTGCTCAATATGGAGACCCTCAGGAATGACGAAGAGGAAGTCAGACTTGCGGATGGAAGCAGTAGCAGAAAGGTAAACAAGTTCCAAACAGTGGTGAGAAATTTCTTTAGCATGTTTAGGAGCAGGACATAAGAAAGGACAATATCCTGGTAAAGGTGGAAGACAGAGACTACCTTAGGAAGAAAGAAGACCCTAGGCACCACCACTACCTCAGCACTTGTTGAGACCAGAAAAGGGCCCTTTATAAGTAAAAACTGCCAATTTAAAAATATGCCTAGCAACTTTATAACTCAAAACTGCCAATTTAGACATATGCCTGGGAGAAGTGCTGGCAATAAGGAATGCCACCATGTGAGTGAGTAGAGCCAGATTGATATCTTGGAGAGGATCAAAGGGTGGCTTCTGCAGCGAGTTAGTTGAGGTCCCACAGTGATACCAGAGGGCATACAGAGGTGAAAGATAATGCGAGATGCGACAGTGCGAGAGATCCCTTGCAAAAAGTCCTTCACTAGATGTGAGAGGCAGGTGGACTCTGGAGAAGGCACCAAGGCAGAAATTTGGCCCTTAATAGTACTCCAGGCTAAGTTCTGGTCTAGGCCACATTGGAGAAAAGACACATCCCATAGAGTACTTCATGGGATGAAACTTCCTTGCTTTGCACCACACCAAATAAGCCTTCCAGGTGCGATGGTAGACCTTGCAAGAGGTCAATTATGTAGCTTTCAGAAGAGTAGGGATGACAGCATCAGGGAAGCCTCTGTCCTTCATGACCTTAGTCTTAGTTGCTAGGCCATTTAAGCCAGCAACTTGGAAGCAGGGTATAATCCTGGTCCTTGGGACAGGAGGTCTGGATGATCCGGAAAAGAGTGCACAGTTTCAATTCAGTGAAGGAGGCGAGGCAAGATTTTCAGAGGTGGGAAGGTGTGGCTCAGGCTGAAGAAGGCCTGGGGATCCCTGGTCCTGGTGACAAACGGGCCCAGTTTGTTGTTAGAGTTACACTAAACACAGGAATTAAATCTTAGAAATGCATTCAAGAACCCTAACTATTAAACATGTACCATTTGTGTATCACACAGCTGTAGATCCTCAAATCATCTCTCTGTTTGTGCTGACACAGAAGGAAGGGCGGTGTCAGCACAAATCCATCTACAGTGGAGTGATGCACAAATAGGGTACAGTATTGTTAATAGTTAATGTACTTGAATGCGTTTTTCAGATTTAAAGAAGAACTCACTGCAAGGGTTAACTTCTCATTTTTGTCTAGGTTAAACCCCCCCCCCCAAAAAAACCCCACAAGTTATACTCACCTGAACCATGGAACCGGCCTGTTCATAGACCACTTTCTCCAGCCTTTCTTCCGCTCCACTGCAGCGGTCTAAGGTACCATAAATTATCACGTCCTATACACAGTGGGGGGAATTTATCAAAGCAATTGCGACAGTTTTAGCCTCTTAGATCATTTTTTTTTTAATGTGCAAATCTGTCTTTCGACATGTGCCCTTGTTTTGACCTGAGCTTGCACTACTTTTCCAACTGCACCTTTTCTGCGCCTGTCTTCTTCAGAGCTTGCACTACTTTTCCAACTGCATGTTTTTTGCCCCTGTTTTGACCAGAGCTTGCACTACTTTTTCAGTTGCATGTTTTTTTGCACCTGTTTTCATCTGCACTGGTTCTGGGCTGTCTGAAACTGGAGCATCACCTAAGAAAACACTCACAACTCCCATGACCACTTCTTCAAGAAGCGACAGTTAAGCTTTTTGCCCAGAGTTACAAAGTCTTCTTTCCTGGAGTCTATTAAACCTCATTTATCAACAACATTACACTAGCATCATAAATCTGGTGCAAATATATTTAGTGCAAGTTCAAACACTCGCAATTGCTATGATAAATTCCCCCCAGTGTATAGACATGAGGACGCTTAGGAACATTCCAATGCTGCAGCCTAGAAGGAGAGAGGCTGGAGGGAGCGCTGTGACAGCTGGCTGGCTTGGAACTTCGTGTGAGTATAACTTTATTTTTGAACGAAGACAAAAACAAGCTTTTAACCATTGCAGTGCGGGTAGCAGCACTTGGAGAGTTAATACAAATTTTCACTGGAGTTCTTCTTTAACTCCTGAGTTTAGGGTTATTTTAAACCTGGATGCCAGGAGGTTCAAGTACAGTTTCCCCCACTTGAGAAAAAGGTCCCAAAACACTCTGATTGAGGGACTATTTTACATGGTCCAGACACTGGCAATAGGGGAAGTGCACCTGCCAATTTTCCACACCCAGAATGTGAAGACAGGGCTGGGACGTGAAGTTCTGCCCAGGATCAGGTTCACTTTTGTTTGACCTGTGCAATTTCTGGTGTCTTCCTAATGCTTGATGCAAACCATGACCGTGGCATTGTCTAACTGAATCCTGGTTGGATGGCTCTGTAACTAGGGGGTCCAGTGTTGAAGGGAACAACTGAATCGGCCTAAGCTCTAGGATGTTGATCAGTAGTCAAGATTCCTCCGCTAACTAGGTCCCTTGAACTCCCTTGAGAGCTTCCCCAGGACTCCTTCCCAGCCTGATAGGCTAGCATCCATTGTGAGCACCTTTGAGACCAACGGGAGGAAGAATTTCACTGATTCCAGCATTAGGTTGGAGATTCACCATGAAAGGACAAGCTTTGCCTTGCTGGACAAGTGAATGGGAAGGTCCAGGAACTAAACCGGTTTGTTTGTACAGCCAGAAAGCTAAGCTGCAATGACCTTAAAAAAAATTGTACATAGGAACCTTTCTCGAAAGAAGCTACCATCAAACCCAGCACCTTCATGCAAAACTGTATGGTCAGGTGTCTGTGTAAGGTCTGGGCATGAGAGTGGATACATGGGATCTTTTCTTGGGGAAGATCAGGCTCAGATAATCCAAGCAATGGGAGGCTACCAGCATTGACTTCTGGAGATTCAGGACCCATCCAAAGCTTTGCAGTCTGTGTATGGTCTGAAAAATGACTTGGGCCCACTGCTCTCTGAGGAGAGTCCAAGTACCGCACTATGGGGATCCACTGCATCCTCGATGTCCACTGATGCCGGAAAGTCTCCTTGGTGAAGCATTTTTTATAGAAACCTTCTTCAATAGTGTATTGCTGAGCGAATAGTTTAGGAAGAATATACAGTTTTTCCGAGTGATTCCAGTAACCATACAACAGCTGCTGTAAAACCATGTGTACAGGAAAGGTTTGGGAATTTTTAAAGAATCCAGACATGTGATCTTTGGCAAGGCAGACACAGGCCCTAACTGTAAACAATCAAGCACTGTGCCCACAAGGACATAAATCATGCTAGTGAGCTTGGAAGGTGTCAGGAGACAGGTCCTCTTCCAGGGCTGCGTCCACAGAACTGGAAACAGTCCCAGGAGACAGAACCCTTCCCAGAGCCTTTGTCAGGCTGCAAGGCCCCAGAGCCTGTTTCCCATACCTCCCCATGCCAATGATCCACCATTGCCAGAGAGGGAATCTTAGCACTCAATACTGTGACGGGTGCCTAGTGTCCCAGCATTTAGACAGGAAGGGTGACTCAAAGCAGCAGTTTGCAGACATCTGGCCTCCCTTGCTGATATGTAGAGTCACAGTAGCAGCGTTTGGCCAGCTAGGAGCATACAAAGAGGAAAATGGCGGTGCATGCACAAGCTTCACAGGACCCTTAGAAATGGTGGCTATTTGAAAAACGAGGGGGCAGCAGCCTTGGCTCCCCACTGATCCCCAAGTCTACCCATCACAGAGGGGGCTGTAACCTGGGTTACATAATTACCACCCTTAAAGTGGCAGCTGACCCGGAAAGCATGATCATTTAAAAGGGGACATACCCATCCAATCTTCGCAAACTGATGGTGTCTTAAGGTGCCCATACACCTTGCGATTATGGTACGATAATCGCGGGAAATCCCGCGATAGTACGATAATCACAAGGTGTATGTAAGGCGTGTGACCGTTTCTACTGTACGGTTGCACGTCTTTTGTCGAACAAGCATGCTAGAAAACCCACCGAGAATCGTACGATTGTCGGCGGGTTAGTGGCGTGCTCGTTCGACAACTGCAGAACGGGCCGGTGTGCGCACGCGCACACTGCCCGTTCAGCATTGCGGTCATCAGAAGCCCGCCCCTCAGCGGGGTGGGCTTGCGATTATCGCAAGTACGATCTGCCTGTCCAAGATGGGCAGATTGTACGAGCTTTTAATTAGCTTACAACCATCGCAAGACAAAAGTCTTGCGATGGTTGTAAGGTGCATAGGCACCTCTAGAAATGAACCCGTTAGACACATATACCAGTAAAATGTAGCTGTACTGAGAAATAAAGACAACAGATGCACAGGTGCCAGTCATCAAGATATTTCTGCTGTATTCAAAAACAAGTCTCCTTATATACTGTACATTAAAGGGCTAATTGCATACGTTTAAAACAAGGCAAGATCTATATCACAACCAGTTTCTACCAGACCCAGAACAAGGCCAGTGGCCAGATCTATATCGGGAACAACAAACACCGAACCTGGGGAACATTTTGTTCCAGTCATGTAAACTGTCAGCCTTGATTAAAGCAATCTATCTTTGGACAGTTACAATGTATGAACAGAAAGAGGAGGGGGCATCAGTCTCTCCTCATATGAAATATAAAATGCACTTATTATTAAATGCAAAATGGAAGTTAAAAAACAAAATGGAACCTAGACAATACACATTTTTACTACAATGGACATACCCCAGAATTGGGTCTCAGGGACAGGGTCCACTGAATTGGACCTCAGTCCTGGACCTGTAAAGCACCCTGCTGCAACAACATGCGCTGCACAAAATGTCAGAGTGGGCCCTCTGCACATTACAGGCCAGCTCTGCATCTTTCATCTAGCAGGGTCTGGGTATGGTCCACCAAGGCTCTGGCAAGGTGAAAACTGATCTGGATAGCTTCTGGTAGGTGTCACAGTGGCTGTGAGCAGCATTTAGGGAACTTGCTAGAAGCCTTTCAGAAAAAAAAAGTACTTCTTTCAGAGCAGAGAGAAGGCATACATCACTAGCAAAGGACTGAGGCAGACTAGGAATGGGAGGGGTTATACGGGGCAGTTCTAAGATTTCCGATATGCCAGTATCCAATCACCTGAAGGTAGTCGCATAACCCATCTATTCAAGGATTAACTCCCTGTGTCCTGTGATGTACTATAAACAAAAATGTTCTGGCTATACATACACTTTAACAATGTGTTCTAAATGTTTAACAACTAATCAAAAGTCTGGGCTTGGTGGTGTGAGCTGGGGAGATGGTAAATATTTAATGCTTCTAAATGTGTTGGGAAACATGTCCCCTGCTGACTGATGTGGCTCCTGTCAAACTGATGTTTTTTGGGCGACATCTGGCCCACTTGCTCCTTTTTTGCGGCCCTCAGTCATGTAAACATTTGAATCCTCTAGTACAGCATGTTGTAAGTTGCAGTTTTTACTATGATGTTAATATGTCCCCATTGAAGGTTTTACTTCACCGTTATATTTGACTTTGACATGCTTGCTTTAAGGGCCCATTTACGTCCGTGAGGTGCGTTAGGTAGTCCATCCATTTTAATGAACTGCCTAATGCACCAAACCGCACAAAAAAGCTGCATGTGCCATTTTTAGCAACACAGCACACCACCACACACTGCGCATTGCAGTGTGCCACAACGCACATGCATTGGGTAGCTAGTTAGAATAAATGGCACCACAGTGCACCAACTCGCATAACATACTGTACATTGTGCACGAGTCATTGCAATGGTGTGAATACAGACTAAAGGAAACCATAAAATTCCCTCCTCAAAATGCTAGTTGCTTGGCTGTCATTCTGACCATCTTACTTCAAGGCTTTGAGTCGTGAATTCAGAACAAGGATGCATATAATGACTTATGACTACTCTGACTTTCTTTCTAGGGATACTGCAGCTAATGAAATGCCTCTATAGGACTGTCGCCCCCCACAACAGCTTCCTTCTTTTTCCTGTATTGTCATTAGAGTTATGCTTTGTAAAAAAGAACTCTGGGCATACGAAAAATTACCCTTGCAGTGGGGCTATCCCTTCACTGCAAGGGTTAAGTGCTGGTTTTGGTCTAAAATAAAAGATATACTCACCTGATCCTTAGTCCCGAGTCTGGCTGCTAGACCGGCCCCCAGCGGTTTAAGAACCCATGACATCATTATATCCATTCACCTGCATTGGACATGAGGACTGCTGGAGTGGTGGGGAAGAGAGGTGAGCTGTGACTGCCGCAGGACCAAGTATCGGGTGAGTACCGTATTTTGCGGTCCATAAGACGCACCGGACCATAGGACGCAGGGAGGTCCGGCGCGCCTTATGGATCACTCGACATACTGTAGCTTCTGTCACAGCTTCTATGACAGAAACTGTGACAGAAGCTGCAGTTAGTGACCGCTGAGACAGGTGGCGCTGTGATTACAGCGCCACGGTCTCAGTGATCACACAGAGCAGACGAAGAAAGTCCGTTCTTCGTCTGCTCTATGGTGATCTCGATCGTCGCCGCTGCTCGGTTTTAATACGAGTGATCTCATTAGATCACTCGTATTGAACGAGCAGTGGCTCCTACTGCTGAACGTGATCGCCGCCGCCGCTGCTCGGCTTTAATACGAGTGATCTCATTAGATCACTCGTATTAAACGAGCAGTGGCTCCTACTACTCGCCCGGCGCCCGAAACTGCATGTCTCGGGCGTCGGGATTCGCTCCATAAGACGCAGGCACATTTTCCCCCTCCTTTTGGGGGGAAAAAAGTGCATCTTATGGAGCGAAAAATACGGTATATATTTTTTATTTTAGACCTTAGACGAAATGAGCACCCAACCCTTGCAGTGTGGGGGTAACACCGCTGCAAGGGTAAATGTGTTACATGCCCGGAGTTCTTCTTTAAATAAACTAGTATAATAAATGAAAATACAGTAAACTCTCTGTTAACCGGTATTCAACTAACCGGGACTCTCATCTAACCGGCAAAAGAAATCCACTGCGCATTCACTGTTCTGCCGATCTTCTGCGACCTTGTAGGAGAGGGTTCTGCAGCATGGGAGGGTATAGGATCGGGGCCAAAGAGTGCGAGTGCCGCTGGTACTGTACTGATACTGTACTGTATTATCCTGTGTGAAGCTGTGTCTGTGATGGAGAGCTGTGGGCCTGCACCCCCTAGTGATCACTACTAGTACTGCACTGTAGGCTCATGGAATACAGTACAGTATATTGTAGATCTCCAGTCCCACTGTCAGGCAGGCCCAGTGCACACCAGGCCATAAGTGAGCACACATCTCTGTATGCTCCGTTTCCTCAAGTCAGCTGGGATCTATTATACAGTACAGTATTACAGCACTAATACTAAGTGTGTCTATTTGTCTTCATTTGCTTTTTATTACTGTATTTCAGTATTAGTATGTATTCAATACAGAGTTTGTTATGGTATAGTATGGGGTATAGCATTAGTTAGACCTATTTTTAATAGCAACTCTCAAGCAACCAGAAACTACATTTATCCGGAATCTACCAATCCCCATGGATGTCGGATAACGGGACGTTTACTGTATTGTGTTTGTGCTCTCTGCTGGTTTTCTGTTTATCCTCCAGAACATGACGTCTCCTCCTTCCATGTGACTGCAGAAATGTTCCAGGAATAACTGTTGCTGGGAAGAATAGCCAAACTGCTGTTGCTTTGATGTGATGGGCAGCTGTAAAGTGATAGGAAGTAACATCCAATGATATTGATGTTTTTCCCTTCATAGGCATCTGTCTTGTATGAGTCTGAATCTTCAATCAAACTATTATCTCACCTTCCTTGTGTGCGGCTTTTACCTTATTAGAATATCACCCACCTTTGTGTGTGGACAGTATTTCTGGTGGTAGGTTACAGGTACTTGGTGCTCGAGTATTGGTTAAAAGTAGGGATGCACTGATACCGGTATTTTGGTACCGAGTACCGATAATTTTTTTTCCGTACACGCCGATACCAAATACCGAGTAATGGAAGTCCCATTCAGGAAGCCAGGTGACGTGTAATGACTCGCCACACGGCTTCCCGATTAACAAGAAAGTCTATCCCCTCTTACCTTGGTATGTCCAGCCTGTCACCCCCGGGGCCTCTCCAGCCAGAACGCGGCCATCGTTCGGTACTCAGCCGAAGCGGTCCAATCAGGAAGCCGGGCGCCATGTAATGACCCGACGCCCTGCTTTCTGATTGGCCGGGACTGCTGCCCGGCTTCCTGATACAGGAAGTATCGGGCTAGGCACCGGAGCATTAAGGCAAGTACGAGTACTCGCCCAAATATTCGGAATCGGCAACCGATATCGATACTAGTATCGGTACATCCCTAGTTAAAAGCATAGTCCACTTTTTGAAATAAATAAATGCACATACATTATTGTGTATTTATTAGTTGTCTGCATTTGAGCCTTCAGAACAGTGATCAGTGGATAACAGGTGCAATACACAGGCTCCTGCAGACTATTCCCAAAGCCCCAGCTCTGTACTGAGGTACAGACCTTCGGTTAGGGGCTGGGGGAAGTTATCAGTGGGCCACATGTATGGTGACATCACCACAATTGTACTCGAATGAGATCTACATGTCCCTCTGCTGTAGTGAGAACCTTCCTGCAACTCAGGTAATTGTGGGGGCAGGCGGTTTGAGGGTGGGGGGTTGGTGAAGGTGACCAAGCTACACCCTTAATATAGGGGTGACATGAAACAAGGTCTTGTTTATCTGAGCCCCCATTCACATTTGCAATTGGGGGCAACCGCATTAGTCTCAAAAATTGCTCCATGAGACTTAGGCGGGAGGTTCTGTGCAATACAATGACAGATGCCACCACCTGCATTCCCTAAAGGTAACTGTTTTGGGAGACAGTAAATTGGTGGGCAAAGGTCCTCTTTAAAGTCTACCAGTACTATGTAAACCCACTCATTCAGAAACACCCAGTCTGCATGTATGGGGGGCCGGTGCAAGGGTTGCCACCCATCCCATTTTCACCCGGACAGTCCGGTTTTGGGCACCCGGACACAAGACACTCAGTGCCGACACCGGCACTTTAAGTTTTCTGACAGGTGCAGCTGCCAAAGTCCTCAGGCAAGCGCGATCTCGAGCAGCCGCATTAGCCTGAAACCCGAATCTTCCTCTGAGCAAGCTATGCTCAGAGAAAGATCCGGGTTTCAGGCAGATGCGGCGGCAGCCGCACCTGTCATTGCTTCCCCTCTCTTCTAGCTCTGGTGATCTATCACATAGAGAAGAACAAGGAGACGTCCTTCTCTATGTGATAGATCACCAGAGCTAAAAGAGAGGCGGGGCTATGTAGATACACAAATGCGGCTAAAAGGAAGAGGCAGGGTTACAGAAATAGCCGAGCGACAGGGGGAACCTAAATTTACAGGGGAACAGAATTCGACACAACACCGGCTCCCTGCCTGCAAACCCCCTGGTGAGACACCATAGACTAGACAGCACTGAGAGTCGCGCAGCCCAACAGGAGACATAAGGGCACCAACCGAGAACAGCACACAGTATGTAGCTCCACATTATTTTGTATTGCTGGAATTTGTAGTTCTCTATAGCTGGCCTCCTTACTCCCTCCCCTGGCTGTCTCTCCTCTCTATACTCCCCCAAAAATTAAAAATGTTGCACGTGAGGCTAGAGGGTGTTCGGGTTTCACTTGAAAAGGAGGCAACCCTAGCTGGTGACCCTGTGCAGTAGCCATCTAGTGCTGTGAACGAGCTCTTAAAAGGGCCACCATTTAGCTAGCACCGACTTCTGCAATACGGCCAGAATGTATGTCCTGCATTTTACACTGTGTAACTCAGTCACCCCTTCAAGATGAAAATAGCCACCACGTTCCCACAACAGCCCGTCTTCCTTCACAGCTCGCCAACCTGGTCACCCCACAAGGCTCAGATCATGGCACAAACACCTGTTCAAGCCTTCCGGGCAGCGTTTCCAGTTACCATGGCACCGACGGCTTACAAACACCCGAGTCAGACCCGCCTGAACATCTATAGAATACGATTGGCTGCCGTAAACCTCGTGTCGTCTGTATTTCCTCACAATCTACCAATCGCCACTCACTTCCCTTGTGAGTACGCCTGACTTTGGCTAGCAGACCACGCCCCCTGAGTCCGGCGCCTGCGCTTTCCGCCTTTCCGGTCAGTTGCCGGTGACACCGGGGAGAGGAGGGAGCGCTACGGCGGCCGGATGGTAAGGGAGGGCCGGGCTGTGCTTTGGACATGGGTGACACGGGCTTATCCTGTGCTATAAAGACACACACTACGCAGACATGTAGAGACTGAGTCCTGTCATGTGTGTTTACCTGGCTGGGGGTCTGTCACTGTCATGCGGGGGTCTCAGTCTGCCCTTGGACACATTGGGCGGGTCTCTGTGGATGCTGGAGCTGTCATAGGACGCAGAATACCTCCACTGGTATTGTCCTTCTGATAAAATCTTCAGATTTGCTCCTTTTGTAGTTCATAGGTGAAATATGCAGAAGGATTTACACTACAATTAAAAGCCGCATGCTTATATTGTCTATAATAAGACAAAACAAGCAGGAATCCTACATGTAAACTGACCTTTTGTTGGATCCCAATCCCCCAGTCCTCTAACCCCAATGTATAGACGTGTAGAGATACCTACACTGTATAGCAAAGCAGTTTTTAATGGATACAAACATTCACTCAACCCAAATGTTACGTTTTCAAAGGTCATTACACAGAAACTGTATCTGTTTTGTAAGAAGCATCAGAGCATTTAAAGGAAACCTGTACTGAAACACAGAGGCCGCCATATTGTGACTGAGCTTTGCAAAACTAGCTGAACACAGTTACAAAGCCTTCAGTTGGCACAACATGATCTGTTTGGCTTGACTTAGTGGCAGTGGGAACTTTTACCTTGTACTGCAGGTCATAGTCAGACAACTGATGACATTTACATACATACAATTACAGAAGATTTAAAGCAGACCTTCATATAACTTTGCTTCCCTGAACACTAAAACCTCCAAATAGATGGGTTTTATCTATGTCCTGCAGTTTATTATTATAATACAGGATTTATATAGCGCCAACAGTTTGCGCAGCACTTTATTATATAAGGAGGCACTACCGTTACAATACAAATCAAGACAAGATGGTAAGGAGAGCCCTGCCTGTGAGGTCTTAAGGTGCCCATACACCTTATGATTATCGTAGGATAATCATATGCGATTGACTTTTCGTACGACAATCGTAAGGTGTATGGGTAGTGTGCAACCGCCAGTACTGTACAATCGTACGACTTTTGGCTTTCCTGCATGTTCGGAAACTTCAGTCGATCGTACGATTTTCGCAAGGTTGGTGGCGTTTCCGTACTTCAAAAGTCGTACGATTAACACTGCTCATGAGCAAACGAAAATACGTGCGGTCGATTACCGCAATTCGTCCAGGTTTTTTTTTTAACTGCTGCTGATTGAACCGTGCGATAATCGGGGCAGGATGGGGCCGCCGTACCACAATCGTACCACCACTGTATAATGTATTATTGCTGGGATTTGTAGTCTTCTATACAGCGCAATGCAGAATACCACCAGCTATATAGGAGTACAACAAATCGCAGCAATACATTAAACATCGAGTGTATAATGTATTGCTGGGATTTGTATTCCTCTATAGCTGGTGGTATATTGCTCTGTATAATATACAGTACATAGTACCATCAGCTATAGAACAATACAAATCCCAGCAATACATTATAGAACACCATGTGGGGGGGAGGGAAGTGCAGGCTTACCTTAGCAGTCTTCCAGCAACTTGCCTCTGAGATCGGGCCTGTCTATCGGTGGCTGTCATCCCCCCCCCACCTGCTCCTCCTTACTTCTTCTTCTCCTTGCGTCCCTGTAATGATTGTGGGGTCGTGGTGTGGGGGGAAGAGGTGTGGCGTGTGGATGTGGGTCTGGCAGTGGCGAGCGTGAGGTGGGGAGGAGGTGCGGCGCGCAGCGTGTGTGGAACCGTGAACAGGGCCAACTAATCGAAAGCCAATTTAGTCGATTAGTTGTTGCAGCCCTACTGGTGTGAACTAGAGCCCAAAATATAACTGGAATACATTGGACGCAGTTTTGATCCGTCCTGTAACTGCTCTGCACTTGGTGTGAACTAGCCCTTAGTTGTCTCTGTAGAGCAGACTATGAGCTTATCTGTACAATTTCAAAGTGACAGGAAACTCTGGTTGTACCCATAGAAAGTCCAGGGAGACTTCCTCTCATTAACATTCAATACTTCTTAATCTTTAACCCTTTGTTAGTGTTCAAATCTAGTTTACACTTGATAATGAGATCTACCAGCACAGTACAGACAGGGCTAATAATGGTAAACATTAATCTCCCCACCCCCTAGATGAAGTATTTGTAAGCAGCAATTTTTTTATTAAAGCAGATTCCGGGCAAATCAAATCTTATCACTTGCAGGGCTGGTTTGGGGGGATGTTGCCTTGCAAGTGCTACTTTTGTCTAGGGGGCTCAAATAAAGCAGTTTTACTCACCTGATCATCAGTTGTGGTGGTGGTGGCTCTCTCTCCCTCAGCTTCAGCTATGGAATGTTCTTCTGCAGCCTAATCTTATGCAGGTAGCTGGACCTGCATAAGATGTAACGATGGCAGTGCTCCTTAATCCACTGGAGCCCACAGGAGAAGAGGCTGTAGTGACCGGTCTAACAGCCCAGAGGGAGCCAGCAGGACCAAGGATCATGAAAGTAAATCTTCTTTATTTGAGCCCCATAGAGAAAATGGGTACGTAATCCTTGCAGTGCAGTGATAGCCCCACTGCAAGGGTAAGTTTGTGATTTTCTTCTTTAAAGGTGGCCATACACTCTACAACCATCGCAAGACCTTAGTCTTGCGATGGTTGTACAGGGATTAAAAAAACGTACGATCTGCCTATCTTGGACAGGCAGATCGCACTCTCGATCATCGCAAGCCCGCCCCCCTGAGGGGCGGGCTTCCGATGACCGCAATGCTGAACGGGCAGTGTGCGCGTGCGCACACCGGCCCGTTCGGCATTTGTCTTCTGAGCACCGTTCTAACCAGCCGAGAATCGTACGATTCCCGGCTGGTTTTCGAACATGCTGGTTCGACGGAAGACGTGCGACCGTACAGTAGAAACGGTCGCACGTCTCCGTTCACACTGCTCGATTCTCGTACGATCGCAGGATTTCCCGCGATTCTCGTACGAGAATCGAGCAGTGTATGGGCACCTTTAATGAGCGGAAGTAGGCCTAGAAGAGCTTAGCTACCACTGGCTTCCAGGGAGCACAAAGCAAGGGAGGCACGGACAATACATTATTCTGGTTGTCTAATATAGATAAAATATTACTGCTATGCGACTGTAAATATGACTGTTATCTACATTATGCCAGGTGTGCAAGGCTGAGATCTGCAATATCAGAGGACGGTGATATGTGTAGCTGTTATTATTTTCATGTGTTAGTAAATTATTCCTTGAATGTGTCTTCCTTTTGTTTTTGTTGTTTGTTTGTTTAGGCCAAAGTGATTCTCTAACTGTTATCTCTTTTGCACTGACAATATTATAAATACATAAAAAGGTGAAAACATCTTGTTCATTTTGCAGGCTTCATTTCAGAGATCAAACAGTCATGACAAAGTTCGAAAAATTGTGGCAGAGGAAGGGCGCACTGCCAGAAACCTGATTGCATGGAGTGTCCCTCTGGAAAGTGAAGGTACAGCTACACCTATGTGACACATTTAAGGGATTTTCAGTTTTATAAAAACTGGTCCTTTGATAAAGTCCCTTCAGCCTCACCATGTTTTCCTGCCTTGTGTTATTTATATTGGTACTTGGAGGACTAAGCTAACTTGTGGCAATGTGATAGCATTTACAGTAACACCAATATTTCAGCAATAAGGGAATGTTGTACCAGAGTTCATCTGCACTGTGCAGATCTGGATGGGGTTAGGTGCAGTTGTGGGGTGGACCTCTGTAAGCACTAAGAATTAGGCCTCATTCACACAGCGTAGAGTGGGGCTGTACAGAGCCGGCGGCATGCACGGCCGTATGGGGCCATTCCCGGGAAGGACATGTGCTCTGTGTGATTGTACGCAGCAGCCTGTTCTTCCCTATGGGAGGACGCAGCCGTACGCTCACCTGAGCTGCACATCCATGCGGGTTTCCGTGCTCGGACGCAGACAGCATCCATCCTGTCTGCATCCGAGTACGGACACCCGCATGGATGTGCAGCTCAGGCGAGCATATGACAGCGTCCTCTCATAGGAAAGAACAGGCTGCTGTGTACAATCACACGCAGCACCTGTCCTTCTCGGGAACGGCCCCATATAGCCCGACACGCCGCATTCTGTATGGCCCCACTCTACGCTGTGTGAATAAGACCTTAGAGTTGGGATGTTTTTGAACAAAATAGGAAAACCAGTTAATGTGTTACTTCTGAAACAATGGTCAGGATTTCCACAATTCTCTGGCTGTATGAAAATGGTTTTCCTGCAGTTGATGTGCACTGAAATTGGACTACAGTGGCCACTTTTTCAAAACCAAAGCCATTACAGCTGAACTCCATGAGAAAACAATGTTTGCACATTTGCTATGTAAAAATGAATGAACCTTAATGCCAAGTGCCCCATTGGTGGATGCTGCTGCATTAGGTAAAAAAGCTCTAACTGTAAATGCTGAACTTCGGGCCCTGAAAATTACACTCCCGACTCTAGTACACCACATTCAGCATTGTTTCTTACCGCTCAATATATAGATAGGTAAATATTTGGTGATTTACTTGAAGCAGATTTTAGTAAATCACTAACCCCGCACTGCAAGGCTAAAGTGCTTGTTTGAAGATACACTCACCTGTTCCCTGATCCTGTGACAGTGACTGCGCACCTCTCTCCCACTTCACTCTGGCTGTGTTATGTCCCTTTGCGTCGTCATGTCTAATACAAGTCAATGGGCCTTGCATAGATATGGTGACATCAGCGGGGCCTAGACCGCCGGAGCCCGTGGTAGAAGAGGGTGTGTGGACCGGTCTAGCAGCCAGGTAGGATCGAGAATCAGGTAAGTATATTTTCTTTTTTGCACCCCTAGACCAATTGAGCAGTTAACCCTTGCAGTGCGGGGGCCAGACCAACTGCAAGGGTTAGCTTTTGAGAGTCCTGGAGTTCGTCTTTAAAGCCAGCTCTATCTATATTAAAGTTCTATCTTTATGGAGTCTCTTCCTTTTAACTGCTGTGCAAAAACAGACCTGAATGACAACCTCCTCCTCTAGAAATTACACTGATCAAAAACCATAATAGTTTCCTTTCAAATAAATCTATTATGAGAGGACTATGTGGGCTATTGTTGCTGACCTCCTACTAAAGTGCTATTCGTGTAGCTCAATGCTTTCTGAGCCAAAGCTTTGAAGCCAGAGAGTCGGCTATGAAGCTAGTATTTCTTTTAAAAGGAGATCACCGTTAGCAGCATGTGTATTTCTATCTTGACAGGCTCTTTGAGGCTCTGTTCACACCTAGGCGTATCGAATATGCGCGTTTGTCGTGCGTTTTTACAGCAATTCGCGGTAAAAAAAATGCGTGAGAAACGCGCGTTTCCGAGGGCTACTTGGCTGTATCCCAATGGAAACGCGTGACAACAACGCCGCAAAGAAGCTCATGTACCTTTTCAGGCGTAGGCTGTTTTGTAGCGCGTTCAGCCGGGCTGAAATACGGCAGGGTGTGAACCATACCCATAGAAAACAATGGGATTTTCATGTTTGAGCGTTTTGTAGAGCGTTCGTAGAGCGTTGAACGCGCTACAAAACGTACAGGTGTGAACCAGGCCTGACCCTTTCCCTGCCAATGACGTAAGGCATACGGTGAAACAAAACCGTTTCCAGCTTGCCCCGTCAGTATGCCATACGTCGCTGACATTCAGCCTTCTGCTATAAGCTTATGGTCGCTTCAGCGACCATAAGGTTATAGTAGAAGGCTTCTACTGACGATCCCCTGTAAAAGAATAGCTATTTATGAAAAATTGCCCCCCCTTCCCCTGCTGCCCGCCGCGGCTCCCGACGCTCTGCAGCTCTCTCCTCCCTGCTGGGAGCTGGCTGCATGCTGTGGTCTGTGTCCCCTCTGATCCCAGCTACTCTCCCCTGCCTGTATCAGCACAGGCAGCAGGGATCAGAGGGGACACAGGCGATCCAGATGCCGTCTCCCAGCAGGGAGGAGAAAGCTGTCAGGAGGCCAAGCATGGCAGAAAGTTCTGGTGGGGGGGGGCGGAGCTTAAGGATTGATAAATATTTACTGATCCTACGCTGTACTGAGCAAACATGAGTGATCCGTACTGATCACTCAGTGTTTGTAAATAACTAAGGACATAGTGAGTACTATGTCTCCAGTTATGAATGAACAGGAAGTGTTATACATCACTTCCTGTTAATTTATGAATGGGGACACAGTAAATATTATCTATCTGCTCACAAACAGACACAGCTGCAGCCAGTGTGCAGCGGGGAGGAGAGATCTGCTGTCAGGAGGCCGAGTGGGGCCGTAAGCTCCAGTGACAAGCGGGAGGGGGCGGAGCAGTCAGGACGGAGAGAGGAGGATCAATAAATATGTGAAATATTTACTGATCTTTCCCTGTGCAGAACAAATCTAGTGACTAGTACTGATCACTCGCTGTTTGTAAATAACTGAGGACATAGTAAGTGATTACTTTGTCCCCAATTATGAATGAACATAAAGTGCTATACATCACTTCCTGTTCATTCGTGACTGGGGACACAGTAATCAATGTGCTCAGTTTATGAATAAACAGGAGCATAACTGGGGAGAGTACTATGCCTCCTCAATTTGGGGCTGCAGAAAAAGAGATTTCTCCGAAGCTCCTGACAGTAAATGATGACCTAAAAATGTACTCGTGAAAATGCCCAGTATCGGCACCGATACCGGTCAGTGTATCCAAAGTGTTCTGTCCTCCTCTCTGCTGCCGACTGCTGAGACAAGGTGGGGGTGGAGATGAGGAGACTGCCGCAGCCGCAGGAGGGGTGCGTGGGCCACATGAAATAGCCTGGTGGGCCGTATTCGACCTGCGGGCCTGTTTGACACGTAGTTTACGGGGTCTTTTACAAACTCTAAAAGCTGCAGTTGAAAATGTAAAAAATTGCCAAAATGGTCTGGCCGGCTGAGGTTAAACGTTTTAGGCAGGGCGTGGCAGCAAAAGGGTTAAACCTCACCTTTGGAATTTGGATTTTAGGGAATATAATAAAGGCAGACCCTGCATATTACTCCACTAGATGTGTTTTATCATCAAACAAGAGACCTGGTGTCCCGGGAATAGAATACAAAACCTGGTCTTGCAGCCTCTAAAACACCTTAATGAGTTCTTAGTAAGAAAATTCGGCCAAACTTGTTAGACATAAAATATTTGAAGCAAACCTGCACTTTGGATGGACTAGAAAAAGTAAATATTTTGCTTGCTTTACCTCCTCTACTGGCCTGAGCTGTCACTGCAGCAAAAATCCCTGTGCAAGTGTTCCACTTTACAAAAACGCTCAAGGCTGTGCTCTCCCCCATCCCCATGTGATGGTGCTAAGGCCTCGTAATTGGCTATTCAGGCACCAAGTACACACAGTGAGAAGCAGGACAGAGTGTGATATCCTTTCTCTTACCCAGGGGAAGTGGGTTTTTGAGGAGCTTTGGCAGTAGACAAGCAGGAGGCGAGCTAGAGAAGTAAGAATAAATTCCTTGCGGCGTCTGTTATTATTCAAACTTCGTACTTTGCCTAGTCTAGCCGATTTAAATATATATTTATATTTTTTATGGTAAGTCCAGTAAGGCATTTTTAGTGAATTGAACACCTTAGGTTCAGTAAGTACTCTGCATATCTAAACTACCTTCATAACTAAAAACCAAAAGCAGTTTCAGAGAAACAACAAGCCTCCCCCTTATGAAGCTTTATCCATTACACGGTGTAAGGAGCAAAGTGCAAAGAGCAACACATAAAAATCTGTCAGAATGATTTTTGCTGAAGCTTGACCAATGGAAGATGTCTCTCCTCAGCCACTAGATGGGGCTGTGCATATAGCATATGTGTTCGATGGAAGAAATAAGATTGTTAGAGTGACTTATGAGGATGCCAGGGTTTATATATTTCCATTCCTTTCTCTTGCCAGGAGCCTGCATTGAGTTATATACCTAAAATGTATTATTGTGTTTGCTGGTTTAGCCAGGGGAGCTAATTTGCATATTTAGGACCTGGGCAGATCTCAGCAGGTAGAACAGTGTTTAACACAATATATTTGCACATATTCAAAGCTTGTCCTTGATTAACATTAAGAGATAGAAGTGAGATAATTATCACAAATATGTTCTTGATTCAGTAGCAGGACCAAATATTCACAATTTAATACTTTAAATAGATAGCTTGGTCTTGGGAATAAGAGAAATTAACAGCTTGGCTAACGAATCTATGACACAACCTGTAGACGTGTAGTGTAGATACAACCTGTAGACGTGTTGTGTAGTTAATCAACCGTCATCTGACAAACCATCAAAGAATCATAACGGATTGTGCAACTACAACTCACCAGGGAAGCAGAAGACTTTGCACTAAACTAATAATTTATACTCTTAGAAAGATTGTTGCATTATATTACTTGTGCATAGTGCAAAAACATCAACAACCTTATATTAAGGCAGGGATTGCCAAACTGCGGCCCTGCAGCTGTGGTGGAACTACAAATCCCATGAGGCTTTGCAAGATTCTCACAGCCACAGACATGACTCCCGGAGAGAGATGCTTCATGGGATTTGTAGTTTCACCACAGCTGGAGGGCCGGAGTTTGGCCATCCCTGTATTAAGGTCACAATTAATAACCCTCCAATATATTTATTTAGTGTACAATTCCACTAATAAGTGCACTGCATGTAGCGACTTGCTCTACAAATAGCACTCAGCATGTTAGTCTCTAGATAGCACAGTTAAAGTCTCCTTCTTAAAAAAAAAAAAAAATGTTTTCAGCTCTGTGTAAAGTGCAATCATGCTCCACTCCAAACAAAAGTGCTTCTTAGTGCAAATCCCAGGTAATTAAACAGAGGGACAAATGCATACTAGAACCCACTCTAAGCCCACCGATCGTAATGGTTATTTACCGTTGGGGAGTTGCCACCATCCTTAATCAAGGAGTTTGACGCCAAGGGCTGCCGGAAAAGGATGTTAATATTAATATCTGTCCTTTTGAGCGTACTCAGGGCTAACTATTTCTCCAGTCCAGATTGGAGAAAGGTTAACGCTCATCCCACAAAGTAAGTCTGAGGGCTAACAAGCCTTCTTGGCAAAATACTGTAGTATACTTCCTGACCTGCAAGAGGATGGGGATAACAAAGTCCAACAGACCTCTATCCCTCAGGACCTGGGCTTCAACAGCCAAGCCTCTAAGCCAGCGACCGAGAAGCAGGATAAAACCACGGATCTTGAGAGACGAGTCAGTCTGGAAGCGGCCATGGAAAGTCCATGAGCTTCCTGTGGATGTCTAACTTCCACCCTCTTCTGGGTCAGTTTGGAGCGACAAGGATTACTGGAAAGTTTTCCAACTTGATTCTACTGAGAAGATGAGGAAGAATCTTCAGACGAAGAGAAGGCATAAAGCAGGGATAACTGATCCCATAGAGCTACCAGTGTATCCATTGTGAACTTGTCCAGCTTGATGCTCTGTCTAAACATCAAAAGATCTACATACAGAATAGAGACTAATCCCCCTAGTCTAAGCTTTGTCGACTAAGGAAATCCACCTGCCAATTGTGCACTTTTGGGATATGCGCCATACATAAGGCTGGAACATGATGTTCTACCCAAGACAGGATCAGCTCTGCTTTTTGCTACTCTCTTTTGTGCAGTTGAGTCTAGATCAACACTTAAAGGCTGGATACCTTCCCTTTCTATTCTGTTTCAGAGACTGTTGGCTTCCCATTCCCTGATTAAGACCTTTCTGCATGGGGTCTACTATGTGGTCTCCTCCCCAGTCCAGTCCTAGTTGACTCTGTGGGATTTGAATATCGTTCTTTTGGTGCTTCAGAAGCCCCCATTTGAACCCATCAGAGATATTCCCCCCTAACTTTGACACACAAAGTTGTTGTTTTTGTTCCCATCACCTTGGCCAGTCGGGTGTCTGAACTGGTGGCTTTATCCTGCAAGGAATTTTTATGGTCATGCACAGGGACAAGGTGGCATTGAAGTCCAGGATTTCCTTTCTTCACAAGATAATCTCTTCCACCGTATTCAGGACATTGTTCTTACATTCCTCTGTCCGGGTCCAGATCACCAAAAGAAAACGATACTCAATTGTTTGTATGTTATTCAGGCTGTGCAAGACTATCTTTCAGCCTCTGCTTCCTTCAGAATGAGTGATTTCAGCTTTGCCATCCCAGATGATCTACCACCTAGGTGGCTCAGACAGACCCATTGCTGAGGCTTATGGCCTTGAGGATTGGGTTCCCCTCTTTCCAGTTAGGGCTCACTCTACTAGGGCAGTGAACGCCTTTTGGACTGTTCGGAATCAGGCCTCCGTACCCAGATTTGTAAGGCTATCATGCGGTCTTCGGTGCACACTTTTTCTAAGTTCTACCTTGTGTTGATTTTTGCCTTATCTAATGCCAGCTTTAGGTGTAAGGTCCTTCAGGTGGCTCTTTGAGCTGCAGGCACTGCTCAGTTAGCGGTTGTTTTACATTGAGACAGTTAGCGGTTGTTTGCTCTGTTGCCCACTCCTCAGTTGGGCTGCTTTTGGATGTCAGAAGGTTTAAGACCTCCCATATCTCTCAGTGGACGAGAATTTTTTGGGGGATTTTTGTACTTGCTGCAATATCATGTTCTGGACTCCCTGCCCCTCTTTGTTTATGCTCATGCTCTTGGTACTGTTTTGCTACAAAACTAAGGCATGCCCACAGCTTTTTTGTTTTCCAGTGTTCAATCCTCTTGTAGGTGGCAGTATAACCTGTGGGTTTTAGACTTTCTGTGTCCCTCAGTGGACTCGAAGAAAATAATTTTACTGTGAGTACAAAAACCCTATTTTCAAACCCAGTTTATCTTTATCCGTAATGGCAACAACATATGGAGTGTTGCCATACTAAGTAGTCTGCTGAGGTAGTTACTACTACCTTAAAATGATCTTCTGATGTATAAAACGTGCTTATGTTTTCCTCAGTCTTTATATGCAGCATCATGCAATGTGTTCTAAACAAATCCTGTAAATCTGAATATATTTGGTTCCCTCTTGATGAAGCAGACAATAAAACAGTTGGACTAGCAAGCCAATTTCAGAATTCTCATAATGTAATAATTTCTTCAAGAGCTGTACCTTGACAGATTCTAAAGTAAAACATCATGTTCCTCAGTATATGTAGAACTGAACTAATTGTAATAATAAGGGCTCCAATTTTCGCTGTTACCCCAGCCAGCACTGATAGACTCTGTGCCCTGGACCTGGGTCACATATTGATTATGGGAAATACATCTCCTTCCAAGGGGCTGTCAGTGGTCAGGTTACACGGAAAGAGAATACAAAATCAATGCACAAAATGGGATACATCTCTTGGCAATCAATATTTCGTACTGTACAGCCATGAATAAACCATCACATGGCCTGACTGCAAAGAGCATGCTGTTCAAAATTAATATGTGGAATATGTTGTTTTTGTTTTGCTTTTATGATGCAAAGTAGGTATTCCCTTACATTTCCAATTGCGTAAATAGTGTTACATTTAGGATTGCTATCCCAATCCAGCATCTAATGAAGAAAAACGTTTCTACGCAGCTTTAGATGTCTGTGATATGCATACTGACCCTTACTGAGGTGAGCAGTAGTTTTCTTTGCAAGTATAGAACAGAATATCAAGCGGTATTTGATTATCAACACATTGTAATTTGATATTTTCAAAGTGTTAAAGATGTCATGTCCATTTTATCGTAGGTTTTCATATTCTAAAGCATGATGCATTTACTGTCTGTAGTCATATAAACAATTGCTGAAAATAGGAAATTAGGATATTACATACCTTTTTGTGAGATGCATTTTATAGATGAATTTCACATGAGATAAGATACACAGAGTGGACTTTATCAAAACAGTCAGAATGTGGAGCAGTTGCCCATGGCAACCAATCAGCATCCACCTTAACTGAACAGACCAAAGAGAGAAGCTGATTGGTTGCCATAGGCAGATTCTTCTGCTCCAGCTTTGATAAATTCCCCCCATAGTGAATTAGTATCTGAAGCACCTTGGTCCCGTACGAACAAGCGGTGCTGCAATGACAATTTTGTGTATGAATGTCAATTACATTTTGGTAAATGATGGTTTATGTATGTAAAAGAAACCTAATGATCTGGATTAAAATATCACCAAAGCGACCAAACAGGCATGAGAAGTATTATTTTATTGTGTCAAATGGGAAAACTCATATATTTTACTTACAGAAATTATTTCACATATATAGTATTAGCATTAAAACGATTACACTTTCAAATGATTTAAAAAAATTTGATTCAATCCATTCATTTAAATTCAATGACACCTTCTCTTAACATCAGGCTTGCTGCAGAAATTGCATTTTCATGTGGACTTATGTGAGGTTTATCACTCTGTCAGTATACCATTGGCCTTCATAGTAGACTCCGCTACAACAATTTTAGACCCTGCCTCAATCCTGAAGGCCACATAAAACATTTGCTCAGGGAATAGCTAATGTTGGTGCCCTGAACATCATCACTTCCAATATTGTTTTTAGTTGGGTTTGCCCAGACAACATTGGGATTCAGTTGTCCATTTAAGCTATGCCTTATACAGAGTCTGCAGTTCTTTGCAAGGATGTGCCTTCAGGCTCGGCACTGATGGGTTTGAGAGTAACGTTGGCCATACACCTGTCAATTTCTTTTGTTCAACCCGCAGGCTGAATGGAAGAAATGGATGCGATTCCTCCATCAACACAAACAGTGTGTCGATCGAGGTATCTCCGCTGTTTGCATTGCATTCTGACATGTGCCGCTGACACCTGTCAGAATACCCGATCAGAGCGAGCAGCTCATTGACTGCAGGCTCTGATCATTCCAAGATCTTCCAGCCGGCTCCTTCGATCAGCTGATCGAGGAATGCAGGCTGAAGGGAGCCAACATCCCTATACACTGGCCGAATTTCAGCCGATACATTAAAAACCAGCCGAAATTCGGCCAATGTATGGGCCTTCAGAATTAGATTGGGTTGAGATCTTACTGAGTAAGGCCAGCTATAGAAAGACGATATAGAATAACCTGCTTTAAAGCAAACCATTACCAATTGTGTGAGTGTCTTGTGCCGTGACAACAGATCTAATCTAGCCTGAGGACAATCTGTCTAGTCATAAATGTTAGTCCAACTTTTGGTTGATGTTCACATTCTGTCAGCCTTCTGGCTGAACTGGCATCAAGTCTTGTAGCATGTTTTCTCTCATTTGCCCATTTATGATCAACAGTTGATCAGCATTTCTCTCAACACTTTGTGTGATTTAGCAATTCTCAACATATAGGAAGTTCAGCCCATCTCCTACTAAGATAACTACTCATATGTTATATTGGTCTCTGTGTTCTGAGCCTTTCACATGGTTCTGTCAGTGAAAAGAAAATTAAAAGGTTTAAATTATCAAGAAGATTTGATGCTACAAAAAAGATACTCAGTGAACATAAACCTAAATTGTTCGATTTTAAAGGAGAAGTATGGGGAGAGTAAAACATACTCTCCCAGGATTGTATCCCGGCAGTATTGTCTGGATCCTTCTTGACTGTGGCACAGATGTGCATAAGCTCACCATGTACTGACTTTAGGTCCCTGGAGTACATTAGTAAATATACTTCTATTACCCAAAAGAGAAGTCTAAAAAGGTTTAGCTTTACTTCTGTTTTAACATACGATGCTGGTGATTATCTAGGCAGTTATTAAGAAAATTCTTTATTTTCTGACTATATTTTAAATGTTGTAATTTTATTTCTGCCACCATAGTTCATTTTTTGACTCGGACATGCTGAGCACCTTTTATTTATGGTGACACTGACATTTCTTTATTTTTTACAGGGAAATCCAAGTGGCCATGTGGCAAACCTAAGAGGGGAACCCACAGAGCCCACAAATCTTCCAAACAGGTAATTCTTGCAAGGTTTACCTTGTGTGAATACAGTTTTCAAAGTAATGAATAACTCACACTTATTGGGACCTCATTTAAAGGTATGCCTTAGTAATTTGATTGCACCTAGCCCTGTTTTGCAGCTTAATTCTACCTGTTTTCCAGTATGTAAGTTGGACCTGGAATTTTATGATGTTTAAGTGTATTTTAAGGGAAAGGATGTAGGAGAATTTGTTGGAGAATTTGTTGAAAGGGTTCAGAGACTAAGGGTTGTGTGGGTGCAACGTATACCCATACCTCCCAAGGACTGTATCAGACAGAACTAGACAGCTGGAAGATGATGGTGCTATCTAATTTCTGCATACGTCATCACCATGTTTTATGAGGCAGCATAATTATATTGTATTTACGCTGGGGCTATTTTTGAGTGATTTCTGTCATGTATATAACAAAGGAATCCTTAGGCTAGACAGAATGAGCATTAGAGTTATCTTTCACTCTGAATAGCATAACTATGCGATTCGACTTATACAAACTCCTATATAATTTTCCTCTGTAAAAGTGAATGTGTACCTATGAGAAACAAACATCCATGTCTCTGTTACAGTTACCTTTGCAATACCTGGTTCGATTTTTGGCTATATACTTTATAGCCCTGTGTTCTCCGCCTTGATGTCACTATACATGATTTGTGGATTATTGGGGCTTTTCTCTCATTTATCTATATTCCTACAAGGGTTAAGTCTTATTTAGATTGCAGTAAACACAAAGCAGGGATTGCACAGCAGAAGTTATTTGCTGCGCTGGCATAACAAGGCCCCAGCTTTACTTAGTGGTGCATTAGTGAGCTCATCACTCATTCTTGCAACAGGAAGCCGGGGCTGGGAGTTCTTTGGCTTGTTGATAGACTCATAATCTCAAGCAAGGAAGATTAATTGAAAAGAGAGGACTGTTTATGATATTTCTTGGGTGCCTGAGATAAGCACGTTTATTTTACATTCATTAATCCAAAAGGGATAAATCATTGCAACAGAAGTTTATTCACGAATCTCTTTAGGAAATGTTGACTTTGTGGAACAGAAACTGTGTCTTAGTAACTCTCTTTTTGTGATGATGTCACGGGAGAAATTAAAGGGTTAATCTTAAGCAACATGATATGCAATTTGGATTTTCTGCCTATTTTTTTTCATTGTTAAATTAGAATGCTGCTTTAAACCATACTCATTTTGTGTTTGTATGGTGGAGAGTTAAAGAATACCATGTGCATAAATGCGTTTGTCTGTGTACATCTGTATACATCTGTATATACAGCTAATACTAATAAAGTACATAGTTACATAGTATCTGAGGTTAAATAAAGGTCCATCAAGTTCAACCTTTATGTGTGTGTGTAGTGTGTGCGTGTCTATATGAGTCCCTGTGTGGTCCCAGGTTTTTAAGAGTACCTGTACCCCTGTATGTTATGATCTCTGAGGAAGGTATCTAAATGATTTTTGAATGAATCAATACTCTCGGCTGATACCACTGCTTGTGGCAGAGAGTTCCAAAATGTAACCGCTCTGACCTAGAAGAAGCCCCTACACCCTTTGTGGATAAATCTTTTCTCCACCAATTTTAGGTGGTGGCCTCTAGTCTTCTTAATGGAGTTTATACTAAAAAGTTTATTGCTGATGTTGCCATCACCACTGAACATTTTGTACATTAAAATCATGTCCCTTCTTAATCTCCTCACTTCCAGTGTCAACAATTTTACATTTAATAACCTTGTCTCATAGCTCAGGTCCTCCAGCCCCTTAATTAGTTTAGTTGCCCTTGTCTGGACTCTCTCTAGCTCAAGGACATTCTTTCTGTGGATTGGTGACCACAATTAAACCGCATACAGATTATCTTCTTAAAACACGCCTTCACTTCCATTACAAATCCAAGACAATTCCACATTTAAAGTACACCTGTTATTAAAGAAATCTGTAGGCTTTCATTACTTGCGTTCTTCTGAAAATGTTTGTTGCCTGGCTATGCCTAGATTAACCACTTGCCGTCCGCCCATTGTGAATACATGGGCAGATGGCGGACGCTTTCCGGCAGGAGGACGTGTATTTACGTGATTTTAAAATTCGCGGGCAGAATAAAAAAAAAATCTTTTAACAACTGGCACCGGCTGTGACATACAAGCGTTCGGGCCACTCTACAGCAGTCCAGTCTCTTGTTGTTTGCGTGCTCCGCTGTCCCCCCTGCGGCCTGGCACCAGCACAGCAGTTACTTCCAGTGAGGACGGAGGAGAAATCAGCATTCCCCCACTGTTGATCTCTCCTCCTCTCTCTGAAGGCAGAACGATGTGTATTACATCACTTCCGCCTTTAGCTGTCATTTCTCTGGGTGCTATAGCCAGAGAAGAAACTGGTAAAGCAGAGCACTGGTCCATCAGCTTCTTTGGGGGTACCCAGATGTCATTGTATATTGGCTATCAAATAGGGGGCTTCTTAGTCCCCATATGTTAGCAATAATGTTAAGTGTAGAAAACAAAAAGTTAAGAAAAATAAGTCACATATTAAAAAATTGGAAAAAAATAATTTGCATGCACATATAAATATAAATATGCGCCGGGTGCGCCTATGTGCGAAAACAATGATTACGCCACACATGTTAAATATCACCACGAACATCGCAGTGAGAGCAATAATTTCAGGGCCATTAGTCACTGATAACACTAAACTGATGAGCGGTAAAAGCTTTTGAAGCGTCGCCTATGGACAATTTTAGGTATGGTCGTTTTTTTGCGATTTTAAGACCTGACATGTTTTGTTGTCAATTACCCGACGTGACCCGATTCATTTCAGTACAGCGCTGCATGACGGAAAAAATGTCAGTTAAAGTACCGCAGCGCTGAATACTGAAAAATGGCCTGGCCAGGAAGGCCGGGGTTAACACCCCGGTCTTCAAGTGGTTAATACTTTTTCATTCCATATTGCAATACTTGTTCTTGGTCAGTTATTCAGCAAACATTGTAACTTAGCCTCAGCCTGACAACCAGGCAACTAGCATTTTCAGAAGATGTCAGCAATTAAATATTTATGTAAATGGAACTACAACTGAAAGAGAAGTACTGGAATGTGTGAGTGGCTGCTGTCTACTGATAACGTTTTTATTATTATTTTATTACACTTAATGTCTAAACTATCCTATTCATTTGCACATTATTTAGGGATTGAGCAGCTTTGTGTGAGTCAGTGTTAGTAATTTTTCTGTTTAGCATTAATAACCCTTCTGTTACCTGAAAGGACCTTGAATAATGCCAAATGTATGTGAAAATGTATGCCACTAAGACCTTCACTTAAGGTGGTTGCTCAAATTACAGCTTGATTGTACAATATATGCTTTTGATTTATCTACAACGATGTAGTGTGAGGAACTACCTAGAAATACCTTTTAACCTTTTTTATGCTGCCTTAAAGCAGACCTTTCATGAAAATTGAAGGTCCGCTTTACTGCCAGTCTCCCTCCCCTACAAACACAGTTAATTAAAAAACAAAACCTTAAAAGCAAGGTCTAATAAAATATTACAAAAAAAGTACCTCCTCCTGACTTCAGAATAGGGAATACGGAATTTGGAATTCAGGATATGGAATTTGGAATAGAAAATACAGAATAGGGAATATGGAATTAGGAATAAGGAATTCAAAATTTTGAATTTTGAATGCGGATTAGAGAAATCGAAATTGGAATATGGAATTCAGAATTTGTGATATGGAATTTGGAATTCAGAATAGGAATTTGAAATGAGGAATATGGAATTTGGAATACACATTTGGAGTTCAGCTTATGGAATTCGGAATACTGCATTTGCAATACCGAATTAAAATACGGACTTTGTAATACATTGCTCTTCACCGCTGTGAAAATAGAAAACATACCCAATGTTTAAACTGAGAAAATGTACCATTAACCTCTTGCCGTCCGCCCGTTAAGAAAAAACGGACGGACGGCGGACTCGCTTCAGCAGGTTGCCGTCTCCAGACGGCATTTTTTTCCTGCTCGCGCACGCACTGGCAGGAAAGACCCACTCGTTTTTACAGCCGTTAACGGCTGTTTCACATACAACCCCACCTTGAGTGCCGCCGCCCACCCTCCTGACCCCTCACCTCAATCCTGGGATCCACTACCCCATCTGCGGCCCGGGACCGGCTCGGGAGGGCGTCAGGAGGAAGAGGGAGGGAGTTCAGCTCCTTGCTGATCTCCCTCCGGGCTGTGAATGCAGAAGTGATGTGTATTACATCACTTCCGCATTCACCTGTCAGTCATCTGGCTGCTATAGCCAGAGAGAAGAAGCTGATGAAGCAGATCTCTGCGTCATCAGCTGCTTTTGGGGTCCCCAGGTGACATTAGGGGTCCTAGAGACCCCTAATGTCTCCATAAAGAGGACCTGTCAGTGTACCTGTGCTATTATATAGGGGGATTGTATCCCCCTATGTAATAGCAATAACAATAAGTGTAAAAAATGTTTTATATAAATAAAAAAAGTAAAAAAAAAAGAAAAGTCACAAATAAAAAAAAGTAAAACAACCCCCCCAAAATGTTTAAGGCCCCCCCCCCCCTATTTTAAAGTGTCGCCTATAGCCAATTTTGGGTAACGTAGTTTTTTGAGGTTTCGTGCGCGTGCGCAATCTTAAGGATTGACATGTTTGGTGTCTTTTTACCCGACGTGACCCCGTCTTTTATATTTTACAACAAAATTGGGTAATAATAAATGTTTTAGAATTTAATATAGGGGAAACAGTTTTTTTTTAAACATTTCTGTACATTTTCCTTAATATTGTAAAAAATAAAAACCGCAGTGGTGATTAAACCACCAAAATAAATCTCTATCTGTCCCCACAAAAGGGTATAAAATTCATTTCAGTACAGCGTTGCATGACAGAATAAATGTCAGTCAAAGTACTGCAGCTCTGAATACTGTAAAATGGCCTGGATGGGAAGGGGGTTTAACACCCCGGACTTCAAGTGGTTAAGAAAAAATATAGGGTCATTTTGAAAATGATGGTAGCAACACCTCTCCAACAAGTTGGGACAGGGCAATGAAAATCTGGCAAAGTAAGTGGTACTAACAAGGAAGAGCTGGAAGAACATTTTGCAGCTAATTAGGTTAAAAGGCAACAGATCAGTAACATGATTGGGTATAAAAAGAGCATCTTAGAGAGTC
The DNA here is from genome assembly GCF_000935625.1 of Nanorana parkeri. Taxonomy (NCBI): domain Eukaryota; kingdom Metazoa; phylum Chordata; class Amphibia; order Anura; family Dicroglossidae; genus Nanorana; species Nanorana parkeri. Next base: position 505,547 of record NW_017307404.1, on the reverse strand, counting down.
AGAATGACTTAGAAGAGAAGTAAAGATGGGCAGAAGTTCACCAATCTGTGAAAAGCTGCATCTAAAAATTGTCGAACAATTTCAGAATAATGTTCCTCAACGTAAAATTGCAAAGACTTTAAATATATAATCATCTACAGTACATAATATCATCAAAAGATTAATAGAATCTGGAGAAATCTCTGTGCGCAAGGGACAAGGCCGAAACACAATATTTGATGCATGTGATCTTTGGGCCCTCAGACGGCACTGCATTAAAAACAGGCATGATTCTGTGATGGACATCACTGCATGGGCTCAGGAATACTTCCAAAAATCACTGTCCTACCATCCAAAAATGCAAGTTAAAGCTCCATCATGCAAAGAAGAAGCCATATCTGAACATGATCTAGAAACACTGCTGTCTTCCCTGGGCCAAAGCTCATTTAAAATAGTTTGTCACAAAGTGGAAAACTGTTCTGTGGTCAGGCGTATCTAAATTTGACTTTCTTTTTGGCAACCATGGGCGCCACATCCTCCAGACTAACGAGGAGAGGGTCCTTCTCGCTTGTTATCAATGCTCCGTTCAAAAGCCTGCATCTCTAATGGTATGGGACTGCATTAGTACGTATGAAATGGGTAGTTTGCACATCTGGCAAGGCACCATCAATGCTGAAAGATATATCCAGGTTTTAGAGCAGCATATGCTCCCATCCAGACAATGTGTTTTTCAGGGAAGGCCTTCCATATTTCAGCAGGACAATGCTAACCCGCATACTGCATCTACAACAACCGCCTGGCTTCATATTAAAAGAGTCCGAGTGCTTTATTGGACTGCTTATAGTCCAGACCTTTCACCAATTGAAAATATTTGGCACATCTTGAAACAAAAAATACGACAAAGAAGACCCAGGACTGTTGAGCAGCTAGAATCCCATATCAGGCACGAATGGGACAACATTCCTCTCCCAAACCTCCAGCAACTGGTCTCCTCAGTTCCCAAATGTTTACAGATTGTTGTTAAAAGAAGAGGGGGTGCTACACCATGGTAAACATGGCTCTGTCCCAACTTTTTTGAGACGTGTTGCTGTCATCAATTTCAAAATGACCTTATTTGTTTCTTAAAAATACACATTAATTTCATTTTTAAATCCAGACTCCTAGACTCACTCTCTCTATTGTTTTTCAGAACAACTCCTTGCATTGCAAACTAAATGTTGGATCCACAGCAGACAAAATCCAGGACAAAAGCCCAACAAAGACAAGACTACCTCGGAAGGTTGACCTGCGAGCACGATACTGGGCATTCCTATTTGACAATCTCAGGAGAGCAGTGGATGAAATTTATGTGACATGTGAATCAGACCAAAGTGTTGTTGAATGCAAGGTAAGACAGATGATGTATGAGCTGGGCCCTCCTAGTATAGAGACAACAACCTTTATGCCTTTTTATGTGTTTGTGGGATTTTTTAAATTGAAACTTGTCATCTTAAAGGAGAAGTATTGGGAGGGTAAAATTTACTATTCCCAATAATTAGAGCCGGCATGTGACATTACAGTTGTCGCATGCCGGTTCTATAGGTTAAGAGCTGATCACTCAGCACATGATCACCCTGCAGAGAGAGGTGGCTTTAAGTTACCTCTCCCTGCAGGGATTCCCCCCTGCCCTCTCTGTTCCTCCAGTGCTCATTGGAGGGACAGATGGGAAGGGCGGGCACAGTTGGCTCTGGCTCTAGAGAGGCAGAGCCAGCTGTCAATCAGGCAGCGGAATCCCAACAATATTGTTGGAATCCTTCCCAGCTGTAGCGTGGCTCTGTGCTGTCAGCAAATAGCGAGCGATAGCAAAATTGAACTAAAGCCAAAACAAAAGTTTGGCTTTAGTTCTCTTTTAAAGAAAGGAATCCTTGTGACTTTAACTGATTTGTCACATTACCATACAGGGTACATGCAGGTCATATCTGGTTTGATGTAGAAAATATGTCTCCAGCACACCTCTGAAATGTCATACAATGACGCCCTAATTGACATTCATTCAGGATATCAAAGAACAAGGTTTTGAGACCTCGCAGGGTCCCTCCACTAGGCAAAAATGGTTATTGCAAGGGTCAACATATTGCATACTTTTTGGTATGCTGATTGAATGTCAATCAAGGCGCCATTGAATGAAGGTTCATAGGTGTGTGTGTCATAGTGTGACACATTTTCTACTTGGATCAGATTCTCACATATAACTGTAGATGGCACTGTTGTAACTCTTCCGCATAATATTGTGTTTGACTAAATGTAAGCTGGTTTATTATCCATCGAACCTAAATTGGGAATATTGTATAACTAACGCTGTGAGATCACTTTTTTTTAATACTATTAAAGTGACACTTATCTGTGTTCTACAAATTGCAGATTGTATCTTTATTATTAATATTTGCTCTTAGGTTTTATTACTCTGTTAAATGTTCCTGTTTCCCTTGTTGTATATTGGCTAGACTATACCTGAAACAATGTTTACTTTTTTTGTATGCCCTTATAGTCTGTACATATACTACTTATTATTCATTTAGTCAATTCACTTGAGTGCTCTGTTATATAAGTACATGTGGCATTACCTTGAAGTTTATGTTTTTTCTTAAAAACTGTCTTCATGTGTTTCCATTCTTTTTCAAAGATATTTTTGTGTATATATATCAGTGTGACCTTCACAAACAAGTCAGTAAAGAGCTTACTCTGCTTCTTCCATAAAGGTCCCCGCTTGGTGTATTTTATAGTGAGTATGATTTCCATTGCTTCAGCACAGAAGTTTAATCTGCAGCTAGAAGCATTGTAGGTGAACAAGAGAGCAGTATTGATGTGCCGGGCCCTGGGGTCCTAGCGTCCTGGTATAGAGTGTCATCAGGACAAAGAGATGGCGCCAACAGTCCTGCCGTGCACGCCAGTGACTAGAATTAATTACAAACCAATCGAATCCGTTGCAGCCAATTGGTAAACTAATTGGTAACTTTAGCCGGGCATCCAGCTCTGGTGATCCGGTATGGGGGAGGGAGTATCCTGCGAGACACTTTTGTCCAGCTGCGGGTGAGATGTCCGGAGAGAGATGTGCATGAGTGGAGACGGAGCCCCCGCTGCTGCTTGTCCTGTTTATATTCCCTTGTTCGGAAAACATGGCTCTTATTACAGCTCACATGGCATGAAGTCTGATCAACTTGATAAGGTGAACTGAGCCTTCCTTCAAGCAGGTACCTGCCAGAGGGGATGATTATTCATGTACAAGGAGATGGGGCTATACTACTGCAGATGAGAGCTAATTGCAGTGCTGTAATGGGGGAAATGCATGGATGATAGGTGGTCAGAAAGAGGTAGTACAAAGTTATCTGCTGAAGTCAACATGATAGAGAAAGTACATATCGGGCCTAAGGAGAATGGAACAAGGGTACAGTGCCTGTCGTTTATATCACAATATACAGTTTATTATCCTCGTATCACTTTTCCAGTGTCACGATGATTAAGTAGTGATGAAGGTTTCCAAAAATGACTAAAGTACAATGGATTATTAAGAACACTAATCTATCTATATTGATAAAAACAGTAAATACACAAACAATTCGTTTTGCCATATGCAACACTTTAACTTAGAAATACATTTATATTGATGCACTGAAGAGCACTGTAGTATCTATTATTTTCTGGGGCATAGCACTTCAAAATATTCTGCTGATTCATGAAAAGAGTGATCTCCAGAAGTAGCAGCGTAAACATGATCTGTCCAAGCTCTGCTGCTTGTTTAACTTTGTGGAGCCACACAGCGTAGAAGCAATCTGTCATTAAAACATTGTTATTGTACAGTATAACATCTTCTTTTCATATATGCAAAGTGATCAAAGTACATGGATATATAAAAAATGTAAAGATGATTTGTATCCTTCATTTGTTTATGTAATTATTGAGGAAGATCATGCTGTAACTGAGTAGAAACTCGTTATTTATATTTCATATTGTAAGTCAGCTACACATTTTATATGTGCATAACCATTAACTGAATTTTAAAGGGTATCTATGGTCAAAAACTAAAAATTAATATGTTGAATTTCCATAAGTTGTATCCCACTCCTAATAACCATATCGATCTAGAGGTTTGTAAACTTACTTACTGAAGATGCCCATAGGATGTACTTCCTCCTTTCACATGGGCGGTCTCATGTTAGTCTATGGGCAGCCGTATGTAAACGGACGGGCTTCCCATAGGTTTTCACCCAGTAACCCCTGACTCCGTATCAGAGGTCTGTTTTGCCAGACCTGATTGTGCCAGATCGGTGGTAATCTGATGTAAACATATACGTCTGCTTAAATCCGATTCCCCATAGACTGACATGTAGTCCGGGCCGTTTCGCGAAATGAAGGAAAAATATGTATGGACACGAATGTCACAGTGGTGACATCTGCTCCGTACTCCTCTTGATCAGAGTGTGTGGAAGGGGCCTTACACAGCCTGCCTTCTGAACTACAACTCAACATCTGAGCAATGTAGCATTATCATTGCTTTTTGGAAGCAGTGCATGATGGGATAAGTAGTCTTATAAGTAGTCTACCTTAGCCACAGTATTGAATTGTTAATAATTAAAAGACCTTTCTGCAGCAATGAAGTTATTCTAATGCATTTGCTCTGGAACTACCAGTGACTAATACAATCATATATGTAGGAGGTCACCTGACTGTTTGTATAATTGGATGGAATATAATAGGTGCACGGGATGATCCAAAGCTTTACGAGTTACCTCCAGGCAAGGATTTCAGTCTGTTCCACAAGAAAGCCATTTATGTCTATCCTTTTTTTTTTAGGACATTTTCCTCCTAGAAGAAGAACTCTGCTGTGGCTACATAACACCAGCCCAGCATAATTTTGGAAAATCTGCAACCATTTTATGTTGGCCACTTGGTTTTACCTGCCAGGCTCATGTGTATGAATTTGAATCCTTGTTCCTGTGTTTGGCCATTCCTCCTCTGCTGCATGTCTGTGCAGACCTAAACCTCAAAAAAACAAACACACAATGCATCTGGAATGCTCCGTGTTCTGCTTGTGTTGGAGAGAGTTGGCATAGATACATTGTTTGTATTATTGACAGATACCAGACTGCCTCTGGTGGCATGTATGGGCTTGTTCACACCAGGTGCGTTGAGCTACGTTTTATTGCGCAACACAGAAAAACGCAGCTCAATGCACATGGTGCGGACAAGCTCTTAATTGTTTTTCCATTAACTGAAAAGTGTTTAAAAGTGAAGGCTAGTTATATTTATTGGTTTCCGCAGTTTTGCATTTTAAAGTAGTTTCTTCTAAGTTTATTAGACACTTTAATGCTTTAATATAAATGAGAAAAAAGTCAAATGTTTAGGCCCATTGCACAAGAGCACCGTCTGTTCTGATCAGAAGGGGATCCGTGCACAGATCCCCTGCTGTTCGGAGCAGTACAGAACGAATGTCACTTTTGTGACTGAGCTGTACGGACCCATGTTAGGTTTATAGGCTGTTGGATGTAAGCGGACATGTTTATTTACATCTGATTAACTCCGATCTATCACAATCAGGTCCATCAAAATAGAACTGTGTTTCTTTTTTTTTTTTGCAGACCTATAGGGAGTTGGGGGTAATCGGATCTAAATGGATGCACATCCGGCTGCCCATAGAGATACAGTGGACTTCCGATCACATCCGCCTGATAAACTGACAGGCAGATCTGAATGGATTGCCCATATGAAAGGGACATAACTCCAGCCAAAACGTTTTATTTAGTTTTAGATAGAGCGGGGAAGAGTTGGAATATCTGCTAGCTTTTTATTGCTGCCTGTGCCCTTTTTGACAGTTTTCGCCTACTCCACTTCAATCAAAACGAAAAAACAAAGTGGCTAGATTCAGACTTTTATAACATGAGGGCCCGTTCACAACAAGCCTGAGTGATTAATTTAAATGACTCCTCAAACACACATCCTGGCTGCAACGGGACTGACCGCGCTGAAGCATGTGGTACCGCAATACCGTGCGTTGGAGTGTGATTTGAAAAGTAGTGCATGCAATACTTTTTGCAGTTGCACCACACATTCAAATGAATGACAACACAACGCACCTCCCGCACTGTTAACATACGGTGGGTGCGTTGGGCAGTACTGTACGTTAATGGTACAGTGTGCGACTAACGCACAGGCATGGTGTGAACGTAGGGTGCTCTACACAGCAACATCCCGTTAATGAGGATACTTTACTTGCTGGCTCTGTGGCTCCCTATCTTTAGTATTGTTGGATAGTGAAGCACTGGACACTGTTTTACTCCAGCTATACCCCAGTATTATTGTTTTCCTATATTTGCTGTCTGATAGATTTACTGATTTTTCCTCTATTATGTAGAAATTCAGTTGGAAGTCTGTCTTTCCCTTTTTTGAATAAACCACAAGCAATTTTCCTTTTCTTAAGACCACATTATTACTCCTCTGCTTTCCCTTCCCTATTACGGCTCAATTCTCTAAGCTATATTGCATGTGTTATTTGCTGTAACAATTGTTATTTTTAGCCATGTGGCTATTATTTTCAGCTTGGGTCTTTTAGCTATAAACAAGGGTTGTTATGGCAAAATATAGTTGTCATAGCTTAGTGAATTGAGAGTCTTGTCTGTTAAAGGGTCAGACCACCCAAGACAACATTTTTTGTTTTATGTAGATGTTGGAGAGTTATACCACCTAGCAGTTTCTCATATCTTTTGGGGATCCATTGTGTTGTGGTAACACATTATGAATGGCACCCCAGTGCACAAAGGCAGCGCAGCTCAGACACGCTTATTGCAGTGTACCACAACTTACAGTAACACGCTACGTTGTATTGTAGTGAGCTGCATCAGAAAAATGCTGCACCTCCTTTTTTGTTTGTAGAAAATATAGTCGGGAGATCTTGCTGTTGAAGTATTCAAGATATAAAGAAAGCTATGGCCTAACTTAGACCATATGAATTACATTTAACTTGAATATCAGTTTTGGGTGGACTGACATGGTAACTTTTTTCAACACTTGCTCTCATTCCTGAAAAAAAGAAGGTCATTATGGCATTTAATGATTGTGATAATTTTGTAAATTGAACCTCCTGTCTGTTAAACTCAGTCGAGTGTACGCAAACAGTTACCAAAGAATTGCATGTGGAATTTCATATCAGAACTGAACATTGCTGTCAATTCACATGCAGCATGAGCTTTTAAATAACAAAGAGAGGAAAAGTAAAAGGATAGGACTTTTGTAAATGATCAGAATCTTACAATAAATAATTTTGGAGCGTGTAGGAAGATAATTATGGGAAAAATTTTTAAAATTGATGTTTCCTTTAAGTAACTCTCTCAATAAAAACATATCTATATGTACTAAACAATGCCTCCAATGTAAAAACACCTTGCTATTCCTGCAAGTATGATTCTTGAGCCTCAAATGTTTTTCCATATGCTCTTAGATCCACTCAATCTTAGCCATGCACTATTCTTAGGATTTAACTTTGATTGACAACTCTCCTAAGATGAGCTCTATTCTCCATTATTATGCAGTCATATTTAAGAGCTTCTACTGACCACTGCATCCTTATGAATGCCAGTTAAATTAGAGCATAGTCAATTAAATATGGCATAGCAAGCTGTAAGAAATGTTTATAGGTAAGAGCTGTATAAGGCCACAGGAGTTAAAACGAACTTTTGAGGGGGGAGTGGGGTGTTCAGATTAGCATTTACAAGTTAAAGGAGAATTATGGGGAAAGTGAAATACATTCATCCCCATAATTAGAGCCGACGTGTGCACTGCAGCTGTCACACGTTGGTTCTATTGATCGGTAACTGAGCGATCACAAACCGCAGATCGCACAGTTCTCTCATCATTTTTCTGTGGGGAGTGGTGACTGACTGACCTCCCCTCTCCATTCCTCTAGCGCTTACTGGAGGGACAAATGGGGGTGGGGACAGCTGGCTTTGCCTCTAGAATCTAAGAGCAAGTCAGTTTGGATGATCGGGTGAGTATAACTTTTTTAATTTCCTCCCTAGAACTAAACGAGCATTTAACACTTGCGGTGCGGGGGTAGACCCATTGCGAGAGTTCATAAAAACTTTGCCCGGAGTTCTTCTTTAAACAGCCTTTCCATACTGAAAGGAAGCAGTCTTTAATTGTTGGTGATTACCGTATGGTGGAAAATATATAAAACCAGGCCTAGTGCTTCTTAGCCACACGTTTCTTATCTTCTGCATGTTCTGGTTACTGCTGTGCTTTAAGAGATATGCTTTTGCCACTATAGATATAAGGTAGTGTTCTACCTATTGATCATTTCTTTGTCTATATTTTGTTCAGGAAGTGCTAATGATGCTGGATAACTATGTGAGAGATTTCAAGGCTCTTATTGACTGGATTCAACTTCAGGAAAAGCTGGAGAAGACTGATGCTCAGAGCAGGTAAACAGTTTGAGGCCTACTGTGTAGCTGTCTACTGATAATATACTGACACTCACAATGTACTTATTATATGTCTTAGACAAGCAGGAATCAGACGAAAATCGAGTCCATGAGTGGCCCTGTCGGCACCATTGACTGGCTCAACATAAGTCAGTTTTGGAATCGAAAGAGTCTATTGGAAAATTGTTGACTGAACAGTGACTGCATTCTATCAGATGTAGTCACTCTTCAGGTATTTAGGCAGTTGTTTACCAGACAGCACCTATAATTCTGCATTACAATTATGGATATTTGCATTGTTTTGTTCTGCTTGTATTATGTTGTATCTTCTTTCACAGTGGGGAAATAGCGGTGTAAAAACAGCATTGTTTGTACCATTGATCTACTGCTCTCTGTCAAAATCTTTCTTCTAAGCACATTTAGAAAAATGTGGTCAAATGGGGAAGAAGCAAATGCTGTTTACTGAGCATTTAAATTAGCTCCCCTTTCATCTGGCCAAATCTGTAGTAATACTGCGAATAAAAACAGATATGCAAATACTAGACAAAAAGTACACTATATTGCCAAAAGTATTGGGACACCCCTCCAAATCATTGGATTCAGGTGTTCCAATCACCTCCATGGCCACAGGTGTATAAAATCAAGCACCTAGGCATGCAGACTGCTTCTACAAACATTTGTGAAAGAATGGGGCGCTCTCAGGAGCTCAGTGAATTCAAGCGTGGTACAGTGATAGGTTGCTACATGTGCAATAAGTCCATCCGTGACATTTCCTTGCTACTAAATATTCCACGATCAACTATTATAACAAAGTGGAAGCAACAGCAACTCAGCTACGGAGTGGTAGGCCACGTAAAATGACAGAGCAGGGTCAGCGCATGCTGAAGCACACAGTGCACAGAAGACACCAACTGTCTGCAGAGTCAATAGCTACAGACCTCCAAACTTCGTGTGGCCTTCAGATTGGCACAACAACAGTGCATAGAGAGCTTCATGGAATGGGTTTCCATGGCCGAGCAGCTGCATCAAAGCCTTACATCACCAAGTGCACTGCAAAGCGTTGGATGCAGTGCTGTAAAGCACGCCGCCACTGGACTCTAGAGAAGTGGAGACATGTTCTCTGGAGTGACGAATCACGCTTCTCTGTCTGGCAATCCGATGGACGTGTCTGAGTTTGGCGGTTGCCAGAAGAACGGTACTTGCCTGACTGCATTGTGCCAAGTGTAAAGTTTGGTGGAGGGGGGATTATGGTATGGGGTTGTTTTTCAGGGGTAGGGCTTGGCCCCTTTGTTCCAGGGAAGGGAACTCTTAAGGCATCAGCATACCAAGACATTTTGTACAATTTCATACTCCCAACTTTGTGGCAACAGTTTGGGAATGGCCCCTTTCTGTTCCAACATGACTGCGCACCAGTGGAAAAAAGCAAGTTCCATAAAGACATGGATGAGCGAGTTTGGGGTGGAGGAACTTGGCTGGCCTGCACAGAGTCCTGACCTCACACTCCTAAACCTTGTGGACACTTTCCCAGAAGAGTTGAAGCTGTTATTGCTGCAAAGGGTGGGCCAACTCAATATTGAACCCTACGGACTAAGTTTGGAATGCCATTAAAGTTCATGTGCGTGTAAAGGCAGGCGTCCCAATACTTTTGGCAATATAGTGTATATTTTTTAAAAGGTTTCTGACAAATTTCTTGTAATGGAGTCCTCACAATTGTGTATGCTTGTGAGGATACTATTTAGATGTTTAGTGCTATCCTGAATAATGCAGATTTTATTCTAAACCATGAGTTGTATTTTGCAGGCCTACCTCTTTGGCATGGGAGGTGAAGAAAATGTCTCCAGGACGGCACGTTTTGCCCAGTCCATCTTCGGATAGAGTGAGCTCAACTTCTAGTGCAAGAAGGGCACTCAATTTTGGGTATGTGAATAAATAGGCTACAACACTGGAGTGCGGATAACAAAATTCATCTGATGCATGTACTGTAGTAGATTTTGGTAGCCTTATGCTGCCATAATATGAGTTGAGATTAGAGAATTGATTGCGACATTTGAGTTATGTAACAAAAGAGTAATACACTCTTCCAGTCAGCAACAAACTATAATGCATGTGGAGATTTTCAGATATTGAGACGTTGAAAAGGTTCTGTATGCGACCTTTAGCAATGCGAAAAAGATGATGATGCTTTCTGTGAAAAGTATATCTGTCTAAAGCCAGCTTTAAAAACAATTACAAAAATCAGAAGTACTGGGCAGGTAGCTTGTGTTACCTGTATGCACTGAAGGACAGAATATATACCGTAATCCCAAGAGCAACAGTCAATATATTGAAGCTTACTAGTTCTTGCGTGTTGTGGCTGCATGTCTTTTTTTTAGGCTAAGCACATTTTTTTTTTCAATAGTTTTTATTAAGGTTTTACAAAGATTTGCTGGTATGCATTGTAGTGCATTGTACAACATAAATTAGAAAAAGAAGCAACAGTATACATAGCAAACGTTTAAATGTAGGGTAAGTGTATAGACAAACCAGTGACATTCAACAGTAAGTTCATTGCAAGGTATTGTATTGTAAAGTTCTCTCGTTCATTGTAAGTTTAAAGCATTGGTTGAAGGTGGCTCCACGACCTGTGACGGGAATGTATGAAGCAGAGGTAAGGAACCTAGGTAAGCTGATGGAGGATTGGTTAATAAGGGTGTGTGTGGATGGAGATGATAAAGGATTGGGGGATGGGGGCAGAGGGGTAGAAAGATGTGTTTGAAAAGGAGGGGTAGGGCAAAGAAGGGAGTAAGAGGGAATAGAACGCAGGGAGAGGGCAGCAGGAGGAAGAAAAAAAAAAAGAAGAGGGGGGAGTTATGGGGCAAGGTGGTGGAAAGGAAGAAAGGAGAGGGTAGTGTTCAGGACTCAAAACTTAGATATTTACCAAAGAGTGGTCAAAAGTTGCTGGTTGGTATTGCATAATCCAGGTGTCCTAAATATTTTGGAATCTGGTTAGCCTGTCTTGCTGTTTAATGGACAATTAGCGCTTTTGCAATTTATATGTGTCTGTAGAGACTTTCCAGGCTTTAGCACTGCTGTCTGTGTGGTATCATGTGTTGTCGAAAGACTTTAGTAATATTACAAGAGTTGCCAGTTAGGGAGCTATCTGAAATCTTGAGTTTTATCCTTTTAAAGGACAAGTCAAGTTGTTGAAAGCGTTTAGCTAGCATGCTGTCTGCTTTGTTCCCTTTTAGGAAGTATTTATGTTTGGGTGACCATATTAGTTTGGTATTAAGTTTTGTCTGGAGGTCTGTTCTCAAAGACTGTTTGAATTGGGTTGGGGGGGCTTGATATTGTGCTTTAATTCGAGAGATTTTCTCAATTCCAAATTTTCTCTGTTCAGGTCATAGTCAGTTGATGGAATGGGACATATGTATACTGAACAGACAGAAGGGAGGGAGGAGTATGGGAGGAAAATGTGGTCTATACAAGAAAACAGTTGATGGGAGTGCAAGATGTGGTATACCCACATTTTGCATCCTAATCAACTTTTTTCTTGTATCTGTTTGCCTTATTGGATACAGCTCATGCCATATGTTGGTTAGACCATGTTGAGCTAAGAGTGTCAGAGAGTGGTTGAAGGGTGTGTCATTGAAAGCGGGAGGTAGGTAAAGTGATTTAGCTTGTTTGTCTACGGAGGGGTATATGGTAAGGTTGCAGTCGCCACATACTAGTAACAGACCTTTTGTATGGGAGGAAAGTACTGTTTAGGATTAGATAATCGGCAGTGGGGGTTCACAGATTTCATTGTGACAAGAGAATTTACAAAAATGTTTATACTTTGTCTATACCAATCTTTGTTTATTGTCTAAATTAGCCATATAGGATTGAGCATGAGAGGGATGAGGAAAACAAGGGGCTGGAGAATTGGAGCTGTGGGTCTTCGGTAAACACAACCCATGCACAATAACCCAAAATAATCGAATGCTTTAGTACAGGGGAGCCCACAATTTTTCGTCTGGAGATCTACTTTTCAATTGACAAGCTCAATGAGAGCTACCAATGAATAAACACCTGTATTTTGGGGCGTGGTGGTGCATTGAAATCAATAGCATCACAGCCACGCCCCCCACCATCTGCAAAAATGCTGCAAGCACTATTTTTTCATATCGCACTTGACTGGAACGCAGGCACTGATGTGCCTGCATTCCGGGTGCGGGCGATAGCACTGAGGACGGGGGGCGTGGCTGCGGTGAGATTGACTTCATTACAACCGCACGCCCCCTCCCGCCCCTTTACGCAGGGAGCTCTCCGGCTGGCATTCCAGTGCATTCTAGAGGCCGAACACTCTGGAATGCAGACTTTGTGGTGTGAACCAACCCTCTTTCTTGGCTGTCTCTTCTCTCTCTCCTCCTCGCTCTCTCCATGTTTCTATCTGCTGTCTCTTCTCTCTCTCTCTGCTGTCTCTTCTCTCACTTTCTCTGCTGTCTCTCTCCTGTCTGTCTTTTCTTACCTCTACTGCAGCAGCTTTCCAAGTCTTCTCTCGTACGCCAGGTCCTGTGCTCCCGCGGTGCTCGTGTGGCAGACGTTGCACATGGGGAGAGGTGTCCCGCCCCTTCCCGTCTGCAGCGTCAGACACATTCAGCCGGCAGCCGC
>NW_017307404.1:469591-492469 GCF_000935625.1 Nanorana parkeri | reverse complement strand
CTCCTCCACCGCCGGCTGCAGCGCTTCCTTCACTTCTCCTCGGATCCCCACTGCATACAGATGGGGGAGAGCAGCGGGGATCCAGAGGAGAAGACCCCCTTCTCCCTGCTGGCTGAGCCCTCACCCCCTCCCTGCATTACACAGCCGATCGCAATCTACCAGTGTACGCTTAAGGCCCTAAAAATTCAATTATACCAATGAAGCATTGTGGTGGTGGAGAGGATAAGGTGTAGGGAAAGGGGGGTGAGGAATAAAGTGGAATAGGGAATAGAGGGGGGTAGAGGTAGGTGAGAGTAGATTAGTGTAGGAAAATGAGTAGATTACTGTAGGAAAATAGAGGTAGGGAGTGTAGGCGATTGGAAGGGAAGGTTGATCTGGTGTAGTGTTGGGGATGGAAAGGAGCTTGTAGCTCTAGATAAAGAAATTCACCCGTACAGATGGACAGTCTGAGCATCTGAAAACTGTGTGTGGGGAGGCATCAGGGACTCGAGTAAAGTGTTGCCAACAAGGTGGAGCACTAATAACAGGAACTGTGCCCAAGATGAAGGCATAACAATAAACAGCAAATGTACTATATGTAAAGGTGTTCAGAAATGCAGCGACATTTAGATTTTGGAGGTGAGAAAACAAGAAGCCAAGGAACATGACCAGTTACAAATATTCAATAACAATAAATAGTAATGAAAACTTCATAACAGTGTAAACACTAGATTTATAAATCAATAGGGGAACGCTAATTATGTAAACCTTGCATTAGAAAAAATTACAGGAAAATGCGGTTTTCAAATATTTTTTACTATTTATTCCTAATAAACCCCAATAAAGGATATAAAGGTATATATCCAAATTTGCTACCAAAAATGATAAAGCCCTATCTGTTCTGAAAAAAAGAATATAGGGAGAAAAAGACCTAGGATCATTGAGACCAAAGAAATTGATTTGTTATATTGGTTACTTCAATGCATTGACTTCTTCTTCTATGCTTAAAGTGTATTTCCACTTTTGCAGTCAAATTTGAGAAACCCCCAATGTATCTTTGTTATATGTTCCTATTCACACAGCATACCTTTTTTTATATATATTTTTTTAATATTTGTTACCTTTTTAGATATTTTGTTGCAGCAGGCAACATGGTTGATTCCAGGTTTTTCTCAGCACCTTCACAAGGACCTTTCCTTATGGAAAGACTTAGGACTGAAATTTGAGGATTGTTTTTCTCTCATTCATTTCATTATCATTTGAATGCAGAACACAGTATTGTGATCCTTTAACCTTCCACAGCCCCTCATAACATTACAAAAGAAGGAGAAGCAAATAGAAATTTTAATCCATAAGAAGCCAAGAAAGTGTTATCCCAATTTGGCTGGGAATGTGGAAATACACTTTAATCTTTGTATTTTAGAATTTGCGTATTGTATATGTACCTTTTTTCTCTGGCTGCTGTCATTTTAGACAACTCTCTTAGATTTTTCAATTTCCATGTTCATACTTCTATTTTTTCTACTAATATGTCTATAATATTTTAAGCTTTTTTTGTTTGTTTGCAGCATATGTTACTGTAATAATGTGGAGCACTATATTTGTATTTCCAGGGGACCTCCTCTCAGTATTACACCTGGGCGAATGACTCCCTCAGGTGTCAGTTGGGCTGATAAGGTGAAAGCCAATCACAGAAATTCCACAAATAATCAACCTACAGAGATTGTTCATCTATGCTCAGCAGTGCCTGTACAGAAAACACTTAATGAAAATGGTAAAAAAATTAATAAATCTGCCTTTTGATAAAATTGTGACGGTAGAAAAGGTGTCACATTGTTGTCTCCCATGTTAAATTTGTTTATGGGAGAAAATCTAACAGATTGATAAACAAAAGGAAGGAATTTCTTACTAACAAAAACAACACCAGCGGAATGAAGAGCACTAAAAAATGACACAAATAATTTCTTGCAATTTGGAAAAGGTGCCAATAATTTTGTCCAGTCCTTTTTTGGAGATTTGTGTGGAATGTGTCAGATTTGGCTTTTTCTGTTCTTCACTTTCTTGTGTCATACCAATACAAACAAAAGAAATAAACATGAGAATGCCTAAACATTTGTCATTGCAAAAATTTTCTGCGCAAAGTGGTGCATTATGTGACAGAAATGCAGGGGCACCAATATTTTTGGCCATGACTATATATATTGGAACTTGGTTGGCCTGCATTGAGTCCTGACCTCAACCCGATAGAACACCTTTGGGATGAATTAGAGCAGAGACTGCGAGCCAGGCCTTCTCATCCAACATCAGTACCTGACCTCGCAAATGCACTTCTGGAAGAATGGTCACACATTCCCATAGACACACTCCTAAACCTTGTGGACCCTTTCCCAAAAGAGTTGAAGCTGTTATAGCTGCAAAGGGTGAGATTGAGGACACAGAGTCCTCAATCTCTTTTTCTGCAGCTCCTGTTATAAATGACCAGGAATCCTCTATGAGTGTTCTTGTTTATTCATAACATGAGGACATAGTATGTTTACTATAACCACAATCATGAATGAACAGGAGGTGATGAACACTCCCATTCATTCATAATTGAGGATATAGTAAACATGCTGTGTCCTCAATTATGTACAAACACTCAGCGGTCACTGATCGCTGAGTGTTTGTACTGCTCTCCATCCTCACAGCTGTCACCACCCCACCTTCTCCCGCTGGCCGCTCGCTCCGCAGCAGGTGGCGGGGGCTTCAGATTGGTGGGCAGTGTTTGAAGCTTGTACTTTGGGCGGGCAGGGAAGTTGGGTCATTATCAGCAAAGTATTTGTTGTTTTGGCATTTCCCCAAAAGAGCTATTTTCGGCCGATATGTATACACCAAAAAAACTCCCAAATGGCACTTCTTCCTCTAGCCACAGTGCTTCTGTAACCACGTATGATTGTACAACTTTAAAACAAAAAGGGGGTAATGCTGCTAAAAATTCAAAAGCAGTCTTGCAGCATTGACAGCCCTCTTCCAGTAATTACTGAAAACTGTCAGGGTCAACAGGTAAAGAGAATAATTTCTTTGGAATTGAATTTGTCAATTGAGATATATGCAGTTATGGAGCTGTGCACATTTAACTGGTTGCCGCCTGACCGATTGTAAATAAAGGGCTGAACGGCAGACGCATAAGGGTGTGTGGGCGTTTAAAGTATCTGCATATTCTGAACAAGCCATAAAAGCACTTTAAAATAAGCCTACGTTCACCTCTGTAGCTATAGGCATTGTGAGAAATTGCACTTCATAGTCCACAACAGAGGCACAAAAATCTTATCTTCTTTCCAATTACTTTCTGTTTGCTGCAGAATCTGACAGCCTGGCTGTCATGTAATGTAAACAACATCAGATGTTTCTTAGCTGTTAGGAAATTAATGAAACTGACTCTGAGCTTTGAGAATGAATGACCTCACATTACCACCAACTAGAGAGGTCAGGGATGGCTTGTTTTAAAGCTCTTTTACTGCCTGTTAAGAAAATGTGAATATGTTAATGTCCATATATACAAAATATATTGGGGAGAATTTACTAAGACTGTAGCGAACAGAATATGGAGCAGCTGTCCATGGCAACCAGTCAGTTCCAGCTTTTATTTTCAAACCTTAGCTGAACAAGCTAAAGATAGAAGCTGATTGGTTACTATACACTGCTGCTCCAGATTCTGTCTGCTCCAGTGTCAATACATTTTACAGTTAATGTAAACATTGTCTCTATTTATCTATGAAGACAATTGTCAGCATGTTTACAGTGAAAACAAGTAATGCAGTTTTCAGCATTTGACAGTATACTTATGTAATGTATACCTTAGCATAATTTATAAGCTCTTTGAAAGCTTTGAAAAATAATGGTGAATTGTCATACAATTATTTATTGTGATTATTTTGTGGAAGAAAACTTTCCTTTTTACCATGGTATACATTTTCTTTATACATGATTCCAGCCAGCTTTGTTTATGTAAATAGCATATAAAAAATAACAATTTCCTGATATCCTTTTGTATGTTGCTTTTTTTTTCATTTAATCAGTCTTTACAGTTGGGAAATACTACTCCGAGTTACCTATGAAGTCCCCATCTGCTTTGTGTGTCAATGGAGACTTTGTAAACATAGCAGTCATGCTCTCTTTTACTTTTTCCAGTGGTGTTGAGAAGCACTTACAAAACACCTCCCTCTCTTCCGTCTAAAGCTTTTTATTTTTCTCTCAGTAATAAATCTATCAGTAAGGATAAGGAAGTGGAGTGGACAGACTCCAGATGGGAACACTACTTCTGTGTCTTTGTTTTTATATGAAAAGAAATCAAATTGAAAGCGTATTTAAAAAATGTCCTTGGGGAATAAAAGTTGAGATCACAAACCCCAGGTTATAATATTACTAACTGTCTGCTGCTTTGGTTTAAACATGAGATAGTCTGAGATCCCCTAGTATCCCTGTGTGGCTGGTTGTGTCGGTTTGTCCTTTTGCCAGCAGCCAATGGTTTCTGGAGAAGAGAAGGATAGATGACTGAGATTTACCATTTTACAAGATCATGTATAGAGAGTTAAAGACATTTATCTTATTTTTACAGATATTGTTTATACAAATAAAAGACAATTTATAGTGTATTTGCATAGCTAGGTAACTTTTTCTTTTTTTAAGTACCTCCTGAAGAGTACCTTTTATATATGTGCAAGTGTTTCCTGAGTGTTGTTGCTTTCTAATTTATCATAAAACATGATCATTTAAAAAATATTTTTATTTTTTTATAGCCTCTGAGGAAAACCTCTGCTTGTATCCCTGCTAGCACACCTATGGTCTTAGACTTACAGCCATGTTATTCATTGATTTTGCACGGTGGAAAAATGAGCATCCCTTGTTTGGCCTTGTAAAGATGGCAACTGGGATAAAACAGAGAACTCTGGCAGGGAATTTTCGGAACTGAAACATCAGTTTCAAGTGGTCTTGGCTTCTTTTAACAAAACTTGTGGGGTTTGTCATAGTCACGCACCCTAATTCTTATCTGGAGGAGAACATTTGAGAGCATTCCATTGCTGTATATTATATTACAAAATGCTTTTGTTTTAATATGACCTTTACAGATCGGATGGATGGGGAAGGCTGGGAGACAGTACAGCGAGGAAGGCCTATCCGCTCCAGATCTTCAGCTATGACAAACAAGCCTGCTTCTCCTCCAGATGTAAGACTTCCACAGAAGGATGACAGTGACAAAGAAAACATCTGTTTCAAGTCTCCAGAGGATACCATGAAAGAGACATCAAAGTCAGAACACCCTCCTGTACTTGTGGAACCTCCACCTAAAGAATTACTATGTCCATGTGAAATTCCCCTGACAGAAATTACACAGGTAGGAGTGATACATATACATATACATAGCTTGAAAAATTTGGCAGTCAAAAATTTCACCAGTCAGCATGACCTGACTATAGCCTTGCAATATATGTTAAAAAATTTTGGGGACAGATAGAGGTTTCTTTTGTGACCCCACAGGGGGGTTATTTTTTTTACTATATAATGAAAAAAGTACCATAAATATATAAAATAAAAAGTTTCCCTACGTTATGTTATAATTAAGAGAGGAATCTGGGCGACACATAAACCCCGGACAGGACCTCTCCTTGCTCTCTACATGATGACCTGCTACAATATATATATTTTAGATGCAAGTCTTTGTAAGTTAGCAGTGCAGACAAAACCTTTTTTTTACCTAAAAAGTAGTTCTTTCAGTATTTCTTTCAAGTATAACTATGTCACCATTGACTTCTTTTTATAGCTTCCATACAAATCTTAAGAGAGAACTATGGGGTTAGTGTTTCTCCCCATAGTTCATAGGGTCAGGGGAGGACATATACTAACCTCCTCCCGTGACCCAAAGCTCAGGATATAGCGGGCTATTGCCCACGATATACTGAGAGCGCCGCAGCCGGGACGGATCCCAACATTACTGTGGAGATCCACCCAGGTGCGTGAGTGACAGCTGGCTCTGCCTATCTAGAGGCAGAGCCAGCTGTGCCCGCCCCCTCCCCTGTTTGTTCCTCCATTCAGCTCTGAAAGGAGAGGAGGGGGGAATCCCTGCGGGGAGCCGTGACTCCGTGACTGACAGTCACCACTCACGGCAGGGAGACGATCGCGAAGTGAGCGGATCGGCGGCATGTTCCTGCTCACTTCCCGATCAATAGAGCCGATCTGTGACCGCTTCTTTGTCACAGGTCGGCTCTAACTATGAGGATGAGTGGAAGTCACTCACCTCACCTTTCATGAGAGACAAATGAGGGCTGCTATTACTGAACACTTTCTGAACATGCTAGCTACATGGCTGTGTCTGACTTCAATGCTATGAGTCACAGACCCAGGACATGCATGCTCTAAAGGAGTTTCATTAAAGTGTCAGAGCACCCTATCTCTATACTAGTTTGAAGTCAGGGACTTGAAGAATTTGAGCCAAAGCATCAGCATGACAGCTAGGCAAATAGCATTACCAAGAAAAGAGGTCCGAAATGGCAGCATACATAATTTAATCAGGAAAGTTGTGCTTAAAATGATATGTTTTCCCAAATCTCATACTAGTGACTAGTTGTAATGTTGTTTAGGCACCCACAGGGTTATTCACAAAAGGGTGAAGAGTTTGGAGACGGCAGGAGAAGTGAACAATCTAGGACAACATAGCTGGACTGGAAAGTGAGCTGAATTGGATAATTTTTCCACATCAGCTATGTTGTCCTAGATTGGTCACTTCTCCTGTCTTCTCCAAACTCTTCACCCTCTTGTGAATAACCCTGTATGTGTTTTATTTGCTGTGATCCCAAGTGTAAGGATTTCCTTTTCTACTTGCACCCAACTGTAAGTTTGTCATAGGAACCCAAACAATGCTTTTCCAATAGAACTGTATCAAAATAATATAATTAAGATTTTTAAAAGCCCAAAATGTTATTGCTGCATGCCATTTGGAATCTTAATGCACATATTAAACCCCTAGGTTTGAAAGCAGAATGTACTCCAGTTAATCTGGAAATCCCAACATTTAGCAATGAATGTAATACAAACTTTGCAAGCGTAGGAAATCCAGTGCAGCCATCTCTGGAGTGCATGTAGACAGAAAGTGCCTGCAGGAGATCACCAGCACTGAGACGCAACACAGGTTGGCAAGAAGGTGAAAACAAGCATTTCTTTTTTTAAATCCAATTGTACATATTGCTTTGGCAAACTAATGTAATTTAGGGTTTACATTTACTTTAAAGTGACCCTTTCATTACAGGACCAAAACAGCTAACCTGCTTAGCTGACTGCTATACCTGCTTAACCCCCACACTGCAAGGTGCTCGTTTCGGTCTAGGGTCTAAAATAAAAAAGATATACCCACATGATCCTCGGTCCCACCTTACAGGTACATCGGAAATACTCACCTGAATCTCGGAGCCGGTCGAGGCTCCCAACAGCCTGTCTCTGCTGCAGCGATGGTATGTCCCTTGGCGTCCTCACATCCTATACAAAGTGTATAGAATGTGAGGACTCACAGGACATTAGACCACTACAGTGGAAGAGGAGAGAGGCTATAAGGAACAGTGAAAGAGCAAATCGGCTCCGAGCATCAGGCGAGTATAACTTTTTTTTTTTTGCACCTAGACAAAAATGAGCACTTAACCTTTGCATTGTGGGGGTAGCCCCACTGCAAGGATTAAGAAAAGGTTTGCCCGGAGTTATTCTTTAATGGATATCCTTTACATAAGTGTAGTGTGCTCTTGTAGAAGTCTGGGGATTTCATAGTTAAAGTCAGTCATACTGGACCAGTTTGGAGCCAGGGCTTTCTTTTTGCTTTGTAGATTGAGGCAAGCACTGGTTAGTAGATGGAATGTCTGGGCCTGGCAGTCACAAGATATTTGCACAGAAGAGCTCCCAGCTGGATAACAACAGCAGTGGAAATTTCTTCTATGAATGATGGACATGCAATGCACAGCCAAAAATTTGTTAGGTTTTAATTTGGCAGCAGATTGCTTAAGAATAAACTGATAGGGAACAAGCAATCAATTTTCCTGTAGTTGGCTCAAGCCAAAGATGAAATCTGTACAGTAGGCAGTGTGTGGTAGATGCAAGAGGAGAGGCTAGGCAATGCAGCTGCCAATGTGACTGGAAAGGGGTCAGGCAGGATTGTATCCCCTGGCTTTTCTGCATTCGGATAGCTATATCTTTAACTGACTTTGTGCTATGAACAATGTGTAGCCAATATGATTCTATAAGTAATAGTAAATGTATTTAGAAGACTTCTACATGTCCATTTTTTCCGATTGTTTTCTCTTTCATGCACTAACAATGAAAAAAACCTGAGCAACCATGAGGGACAGGGTTTGAATACTTCACCACCGATAGTCATTTTTATTTCAGCTTCCAGTTGTACGTCTCCTCACTTTAAAATGATTGTTTGTTCTGTCATTGTGCCGGTCACTTGTAATATACAGTATAAGGTCAATGTGTGCAGTAGCCACCCCCCAGCCCTGCACATTTAGGGCTAGTACACCCCAGATGCAGTTGTGATGCAGTCCGTTCAGTTTGGCTGCTGCAGCCAAAATACATTACAATGCTTTCCTATGGGTTTTCTGGTGCTTTATTCACACCAGTGCAGCCTGTTCCGATGCAGTCAGAAAAAATACTGCTTGCCCTATTTTAGCTGCATTGGATTGCAACGGAACGCATCAAAAATGCATGCAAATGCACTGGAACGTACCTGAAATCCCTTTTTAAGCAAAAACAACTCAAAACGCATCAATCGTGGTAAAATCGCGGTACAATTGCAGTAAAAATGCAGCAAACCACATCGCACTGCAGCTGTGCAGACGCACGCAGTTGCTTGTGTATTTGGAGGTTTGTGTCAGAACTGCTTTATTTACAAGTCACTGGGAATACAAAAACAGCTTGAGGCCGACTCAGCGGAATCAGAAGCACCTTTGAAGGAGGATCTCAGAAGCATTCCTGCATATTCCTGCAGCTAGATTCATAATTGGATGTGGATATGTGCATCTGCTGAGCCTGTACAAATCAATGATAGCCTTAGATCCACCTTTTAAAATACATTCTGAAACTGTTATAACATACGATAGAAGTTTAAATTATTTTTACTTGTCCTATAGTATAAAAAACAAAAACAACAGTGCTGCCAAGTGATGATGCCTATTATGACATAATCTGGGAGTGAATGATCACAGCAAACAGTATCTGAAATAAAACTTGTATACTTTAAAATACAATAGTGTTGAGTTCAGTTTTTTTTTTACATGCGTTTTTTGTAAGAAAGATTCTAGTTGCCTTTGGCACCATACAGAGAATATATGGTCAGTGTGAAGCTGGCCATACAAATCGCAATCTGATTGTGCAGTCGCCTTTAGATTTGACAGAACTATCTATCTGAGGCCCTACCGAAACAATCCATTCAGTTTGTATCTAGTTAGGGAGATGCTAAAGACTAAAAAGATT
Organism: Nanorana parkeri; assembly: GCF_000935625.1. Classification (NCBI taxonomy): domain Eukaryota; kingdom Metazoa; phylum Chordata; class Amphibia; order Anura; family Dicroglossidae; genus Nanorana; species Nanorana parkeri. The sequence goes on along the minus strand of NW_017307404.1, from coordinate 482,998 downwards.
GAGATCTAAAGGAGATTCTGACATGCATGGTCCACCTGACAACCTGTGGCCTGATAAATACTGTACCTACATGTTCAAATTTTTGTTATGCGTCAATGTGTTCAAATGTCACTTTCTCTAAGTTTTCAGCACAGAATTTTCTACAGTAGTACAATCAACTTTGGTTCAATTCTGGGTACGGTGTTATATGAACAGCAGTCAAATTTTTGGGAATCGGGAAAAAGGGGGGAAAATATAAAGTAGATATAGACTTTCATGGGTCAGGTGGGCTCTATGTGGGTCAATCAAATCTGTAATTGGGTTTGGTAAAAGTTCAGCGGACTATCATAGGCGATCCAAGCTCCCCAAATGTTTTCGAATTTGACATAAGAATCGGTTAGAAATGCTGTGAGCTGTTCATTAATCATTGTGCCGGTAATACGATTTTTAACTTCCACATACTTAAGCACAGGGGATTTCCAAGATTTAGCAATGGTTTGTTTTGAGGCCATGAATATATGGCATATTAAACACTGTTGGTGGTTACTTATGCCCATTATAGGTTTGTGTAAAAGCGCTTCCCATGGATTTTTGTTGAGATTACAGCTTAATACAGTGTTGATTAAAGCATAAATTCGGGTCCATTTGGCACAGTCTTACCATATATGTTTCATAGTGCCTAACTGTCCACAGCCTCGAAAGCAAAGAGGAGAGTGAGAGGGGAAGATTTTGTGGATGCGGGTCAGAGTGTAGTACCAACGAAATAGCATTTTATAAGAGTTTTCCTGTGAAAGGACGTTTTGGGAACAAGAGTTTATGCTCTTTCAGATTGTCAACCAGTCATCATCTGATATAGTAGAGCCTATTTTTTCTTCCCAATTGGTTTGATAGAGCATAGTGGTTTGCGAGAGATGCGTGATAGTGAGGATTGGAGTAGGGTTATGAGGCCCGGAGAGTGGGGACTGCATCTGCATCTGTGTTCAAAAGGGGTAATAGAGTAGGATTGAGTAGCCAAGCGGGTCAGTGATCATATAAAGTTGCGAATTTGGAGGTAGTGGAATAGTTCAGGCTGAGGTATCTGTAATGAGTCTGTGAGCTGAGCAAAGGTGCGTGAGCATGGAGAACACATCTTGTATTCCAGCTTTAGTCCACCAGGAAAACCTTTTTGGGTGAACCATAACAGGATGGAAGAGAGGGCAGTGTGGTGAGCAACAGGAGGGGTAGATGTGGTGAAACTAGTTTGGATATCAGAGTAGGATAGGTGTCTATTATATCTAAGGAGACCCATAGGGGTACATATGATTTGGAGGACAAGAGGGCAAGGGGGGCTATTTGCGCTGCTCTGTAAAAATTTAGAAAATTAGGCGCTCCTAATCCTTCTTATAGTTTGGGCCTGAAGAGAACTTGATTGTGGATTCGTGGCCTGACTCCCCCCCCATATAAACTAGAAGTTTCACGCTGAATTATGCAAAGGATATGGGAAGGTACTGAATATTGGTGAAACCCTTAATGCAGACAGCAATTTGAGAAGGAAGGACATTTTAATAGCATTAATCCGTCCTATTCATGATATTTAATATTAGTTTTAGAAGTGCAGAGGAGTGTCTTAGTGCATCTATTGCTCTCAAGCTGCCTCTGCCTGTCAGTATATTTATGTCAGCTTGTAGTGCTGTTCCTTGTAGTGCACGAAAGTGTGGCTGTGGCAGGGCTCCATAGAACCCAGCAGGCCAAGGAGGATATCCGGTCCAGCCATTGGGGGGCAGGTTGCAGACAAATAAGAAACGGCAGCAGACAATGTAAGTCCTAACATCAGCATTTTAAATAGTATTCAAAAAATTATGGGAAGGGGGTTTAACACCGCGGATGTCAACTGGTTAATATCACTTTCGTTTGAGCAGACTACCCCATAAACACATTTACAACACATTCTCATTATTTATATTTCATGGAAAAAGTATAAATACTGTATTATTTTTTTAACTAAGGATGTCAGAATTCATTTGTGCAAGCTTTCCACTTGGTGTGATTTTATACTCCTTTTTGTGATAATCCAGCTACTTTTTTATCCCACTGACAAAACATTTCTAGGGAGTACACGGTTATAGGTATGGAAGATGTAGATGACAATTTTTTGATTATCAATTTCTGTAGCAGAAATGGGCTTTTAAGAGAGAAGGAAATGATAAATGTCATAATCAGAAGCCAACAGGATATTTCAAGGAGATAGTTAAGGTCAAACACAAGAAGAAGATGTGAGGCCAAGGACAGAGGTCAGAACAATGTAAACAATCTCAGACAAGACAGTGACATACAGAGACTTGGGAAATGGACAGTTAGGAGATGTGTCTTCAGTGTGTGGGTAAAGGCTTGCTGCAACCAAGCCAGACCTGACAATTCCCTAATCTTTGCTAAAACTTCTGGTGGTACAGTTAGTTATTTGGCTTATTTTGCTGTTTACACAATTGAGAAAGACGTTGAAACAGAGAATTACAAAAAGGGAGTGCGAGTCCTTAAAGAGGAACTCTAGGTAGTATCAATATTCACTGTTCCTTTTGGTCTAGGGACCGGAATAAAAAAGATAAGCTCACCTGCACTCACCTCTCTCCCCATCTGCTCTTGCTGTGGCATGTGCCTCGGCGTCCTCACTTCTAATGCAGGTGAATGGACCTGCATAGGCTTAATGATGTCAGCAAGGCTTAGACTGCTGGAGCCCAGAGGAGAAGAGGCTGTGGGGGATGTTCTAGCAGCCATGCGGGATCGAGGATCAGGTTAAACTAAATATTCTTTAAAGGAGAACTATGAGGTGAGTGATTTTCACTCAACCTCATAGTTCGAGCCGACGTGAGACAATGAAACTGATTGGGAAGTGAGCGAACACATACAGTCGCATCCTCACTTCTCAATCCTGTCCCTGCAGAGAGCCGTGACTGTCACTCATGGCTCCCTGCAGGGATTCCCCCCCTCCCCGCTCCGATCCTCCAGCGCTGACTGGCGGAACGGACGGGGGAGGGGGCGGGTACAGCTGTTTCTGCCTCTAGATAGTCAGAGCCAGCTGTCAGTCACGCAGCTGGGTGGATCTCGACAGTAATGTCGGTATCCGTCCCGGCTGCGGCGGTCTCAGTATAACACTAGCTGTAGCTCGCGGTATACTGAGCTGCGGGTGACGGGAGGACGCTAGTTTGTGTCCTCCCATGACCCTTAGCAGAACTATGGGGAAAAACACTGACCCCATAGTTCTCCTTTAATGCAGCCCCTAGACCAAAATGAACAGATAACCCTTTTAGTGCGGGGGTAACCTTATTGCAAGGATTAGTTTTGTTTTTTCCTGGATTTCCTTTTTAGTTAAATAAAAGTTCAGTTATATACTTTTTTTCAGCATGGTTTCACTTTACCATTGCTGATAATGCCTTAGTCAAAGCTTTTTTCCCCAGTGGGGATTCTGTCTACAGCAATAAGTTCTCCTCCTCCTTCCCCTGATTCAATTTCTCTCCCACTCTATTTTTCAATCACACTGTTTCTACTAGCCCCCTGCGGCCATGTTTCCACAAATTCTTGCTATGCCCCTATCAGTCCCCAGAGATCTTGTACTCCCTCTGGAGACTTGCTTGGAGAAGGAGACGCTGCAGAAGAATAGAAGAACACAAGAGCAGCAGCCTGTTCTTGAGTACCACCACTGCTGTGCTGTGAGGTCTGGCCATTACTTTGAGATTTAGGAACATCCCCCTGACTGCTGACCCCCTCTCCTGCATACAACTCTACCTTACTCTACAGATATTGCTGCTTGCCAGTCTGGATTTTTCATCCTTCCTGCTCAGAAATCTCCCCTCTTCCTCCCTGGAACCAGGCCATCACCCTGCTCACATTGCCAGAGATGCAGGTCGAGGGAATGACAGACTGTCATCTGCTTTTCTGCTGCTGCAGCCATGTCCTTAGCCTGCTGCCTAAGTCCTGATAGCGTAGATAGGGCTCAGCAAGCAGGCAACTATGAGTAGACGGCTAAAACAGCAGCTCATATGCTCTTAAGCAGTCTGTCATTCACTCAGGATCTCTGGCAGTGTGAGCAAGCAAAGGAACGGGTTTGTGCAGGGAGGAATCCTCCTATCGGTATCCAAGCTACCTGGCAGCATCACTGAAGCTGCTGCTTGTTGCACCTGACCCCCTTCCTATATCAGCCAACCCTCCTCCTGCGTTGTCAGGCAGCACCCTCATTCCTGTAATGTAACCCAGTCCCCCCCAATATCACACAACACCTCCCGCACTCTCAGACAGCCCCTACCTCACTCCCAACCAAACATGCATTGCATCTGCAGCCCTCTTTCTCTCACACCCAGAGTGCATGCAGCCCCTTTCTCTACTAACCTCCCACTATAACCCAATTCCCCTTCTGCAATGTCAGCCTACCCTCCCACACTATCACCCAACACCACTCTGCAATTTCAGGCACCCCCACTGCACTTGTAACCAAGTCTTTCTGCTGCATCACTCCTGCAGCCCTTCTTTTCTCCCCACCCATCAATCCCACATTCCTCTTTTTCTCAGCATCCCGCGTATGCATCTCCTTTTCTTACCCAACTCCCCCTTTTGCAATGTCAGCCAACCTCTCCTCCCCACTATTATCCAACCCCCCTCCGACAAAGTCAACCAGCATCCCCCCCCCACTATCACCCCACACCTGCCCACACTCTCAGACAGCCCCCCTACTGCACTCTCAACCAAGCCCCCCTCCTGCACTGTGCCTGCAGCCCACCTTCTCTCACAGCTCATCAATCCCACACTCCTCTTTTTCTCAGCACCTACCGCATCACCTCCCCACGTCTTTTAGAACTCACCCCACTTGAAGCACTCATTCTCTTAGCATCCAAGAGCATCCAGTGTGTCCAAATCCCCCTTCTCTCTCTGCCCACCAATCCTGCACTCTTCTCTCGACTTCCACAGTGCGTGCCCACTGCACCTGAAGCCCCCTTCTCTCAGCATCCATTGTGTCTGTATATCCTTTTGTCTCAGCTCCAATTGCACCTGCAGTTCCCTTTTCTCTAAGTAGCCACTGCACCTGTTTTCCTTCTCTCGCCACCCTCTTTGTCTACATCACCCTTCTCTCACCATCATCCACATATGCACCTCCATCTCTGACCACCCACTGTACCTGTATTGTGCCTCATGCCACTGTACCTGTGCAGCTTATCTCCACTCTCACCAACACACATGTGGGATGCCCATCTCTTACAACTGTGCCTGTGCACACCCCCACCCAATGTTTGCATGCACCATCCCCACCTTTCACCAAAGCACCTGTACACAGCCCCTAAACTCTCTCCCAATGCCTGCAAGCATATACAACCCCTCAACTCCCACAAACCTACCTGCACACCGCCCCCCTGCTCTCACCACTATGCCAGCGCCCCCAACCTGCTAACGGCACCATCTGATTTACATAATGCACCCCTTCTTCCCTCCCTGCTCACCACCCTCTTCTCACCTGGTGCCTTCACAAGCTGCCGCCAATCAACGCTGCACACCCCTCTTTTTACTACCCCAGCTGTGCAACCCCCTTCACTATTGCACATGTATCCCTTTCTCGTGAAGCCTGTTCACGCTTTTCTGTTCCCCACTATGCTCACACCACCCTAACCTTGTCCATTCCCATTCTGGAAACCAAGCACCTGTATATGCCCATCTACACAACCCAAGTTCTCATGCAGGATCCTTTCCCTCAAATTAGGGTTATATACAGTATATCATATGGGAGAGTGACAAATATGAAAAGAACTGTAAAGGAACAAAAAGTATGGTTGAAACAACCTTTTTCCCCCTGGATAAGAAGTTATGGTAAAACAGCTGAGATTAAATGGTAAAAGTTGAATTTCTGACATTTCTAATTTTAGGCATTCCAAGTGCTCTTCCTTGCCTATCCAGCCAGGTGAGGTTTGCATGACATGTTTCTCACTTGGTCTGGTGGTCTGGATATAACATAGAGTATTGAAGTTGAAGAACTTTGGGTATGCAATTACACCTTCTTATGCTTTTTCTGTTCCTGAACAGTCTGGGAATTATGTTGTTATTTTACTGCAGTGTTTACGTATTTACATTACGTAAAGCCAGTGATAACTGGCTTTACGTAAGCGAATTACTCTGACTTTGTAAAAAAGCAAATAGACTATCATTGATCTAGGTAGGTTCTCCGGTGCAGTGCTCTGGCTATGATTGAATAAGCTCTTCAACTGCAACATTTCCTTTCCAAATATGTTCGTGAAGCCATTGCAGAAGCCATTACTGGCATTTAAGTGTCTCTAGCATTGTTACACCTTAGCAAAATTCTCTAATTTAAGGGCATTGCTATCTGTTTTTTAGGCTGGGTTCACACCATTTTCTGGACCAGATCTGGAACATAGTGATTGTGTTTTTGCCGCATTTGTACGGCGAGGTTACTGCAATTTTGTCACGTTTGAAATGTTTTGTGTTTTTTTTAGCTTAAAATGGTTTTCCAGTGCGTTCCATGCATTTTTGATGCGTTTCTATGCGTCCCAGTGCATTCCAGACCAGACAAAATGAGACATGCAGTGTTTTTCTGGTCTGGTCTGGAACGCACTGCGCTGGTGGGAACAGAGGCCAGAAATAGCATAGGGATACATTGGGATGCATTTTGGGTCTGGAAACAGTCTGGTCTGGAGATAATCCGGACATTTAGAGCACATGGAGGGCAGGTCTTTCCTCAATTCTTTCTTCCACATCAAGCAGGTCATGAGATATTGGCCAGCCATTTGCTCCCTGCTTCCTTTGGCTCAGATCATATATTCAGATCAGTAAACTTTGGCTATGCTAGGTACTATCAGTGCTGTGTGTGAAAATTTCAAGTCAGGCTGCAACCTCCTTTGCCCTGTCACTCTGTGGTTTTGCTTCATACTGGTACTGGCTGTTCTTTTGAGAAACATTTTCTGTGGTTCCAGTTGGTCATATTTGCCAATAGAGTTGCAAGGAAGTCTCTGTTTAGTTTTCTCCTCTACTTGTATCAGGTAAAACCTGGTGTTAGGAAGGTGAATTTCTGGATGATGAGGGCATGCTTTGCAAGCTCTGTCCTCTTCATGTAACGCCAAGTCACATCTCAGAGCTTGTTGGCTTTAGCTAGCTTTTCAGCTCACTTATACTTTTGCTGTTAGGAATGTTGAGGAGTATAACTACCGATATTGAGATTGTTGATCATTGTGTAATAAGGGCATGGGCACAGGTTGAATACAGAAGTGTTAATAAGTTCAGATTATTTGATTTTGTGACCAGGGTTTCAGCATGCCCACAAGATGAATACACAAGCGTAATTCAGTTTAATGCAGGGCTGGACAAATCCCAAGATCCAGATATCCGATGCTCCTTAAAAATTACAGTTGGCAACTAACTTTTGAGGTTTTCTCTAGTTTTTGTGAATGGAGCTGGCTCCTAAAGATCTGACTGGTTCCTGAATTCCATATTAATATGTTTACCCTTGCTTTAAAAACATCAACTAAGTCATTTATATTAGCCTGCATTTTCAGGCCTTTGTTGCCTGTTCTGTCCATGGTACTAATAAAAACAGGTTTATTTATATGAACTGCACATTTACTTTCTTTGAAATAAAGCATACCAATACAGTTTTGGTTTATTGTAATATACATATACCTTAATTCAGGGCTCGACAAATCCCAAGTTGACTAAAAATTGCATCCTGGCGCCTGGACTTTTCTCAGCTCGTTCACTGCACCTCCGTTTCTTCTCCCACTGCCGCCGCAATAAGCCATTCTACTCCCTGCTGCAAACTCACAGACTCGGCGTTCTCTCCTCACAGGCTGAAGTCGTCTGCAGCGGTCTGTGTCAGAGGGGACAGACAGCTGATTACAGCCTTATGAAGAGAGACTGCTGACAGTGTGTGAGTCTGCATTCCCCCATGCCGCCCCTGCTGCTGGCCGTGATAGGTCTCCAATCCAGCAGCCGGCAGCAATAGCCAGCCTGCTATTGGCTATTTTAAATTGCAGTAGCCAATAGCAGGCTAGCTATTGCACCCGCCCACTACCTGCTGTTACTTAACAGAGGAGGCCCTGAGGGAGAACTCTCTCCTTCAGTTCCCTCCTCTGCTGAATGACTGCAGGCAGGTGCAATCGCCAGCCTGCTATTGGCTTTTGCAATTTGAAATAACCAATAGCTGGCTGTCTATTGGCCCCAGCTACTCCCTGCTGTGTTTACATTCAGCTGCCTCAGCAAGCAGCTGTCATTCCCCAGCTAAAGCTATTGAAGTGGAAAGGTGGCACTAGGGGTCTAATAGACCCCTAATGTCACCTTAAAGAGAACCGGTCATCTCTAATGAGTAAAAAAAATAATTAAAAAAGTTTACAAAAAGAAAGTTGAAAAAAGAAAGAAAATTAAAGTCCCCCGCCCCCCACAAAACGCCCTTGCAAAAAAACAGCTGGATCCTGGATTTAAAGAAACATTGTCAATTCCTTCCTTAATTATTGTACAATAAGATCTGTTAGATCTCTTGTTAAATTTAAGATAATATAAAACTGTCACTATGTGCTGTATCTCCAGCTCTTTGTTCACCTGTCATCTGATGGGTGAGTATTCAACCCCCTGATGACTGTCTTCATTGCCATTCTGCATGATGAATCTAAAGCCAGCAGTGGCTTGGTACACAAATGTATTTCTGCCTTCTTGTAGGTTTAATCTAAATGATTCTTTTGTTTGGTGGTTTATTGATTACCCTCAAATATTATAAAAACAAACATGTCTGCTTCACTCTTTGTTAAAATTAAATAATCTGCTTACACTGCTGTCTGGGATTAAGGCCCTGTTCACACCAGGGCGTAGCGGAGATGCGCATCGTGGGAACACGTGTTCGCACACATTTGCAGGACTTTCTTTTCTGCGTTTGGCACAAGGCCCAATGGGCAGCAATGGGGACCCACGCCAAATGCGCATCCCCACTACGCCCTGGTGTGAACCGCGCCTTAATCCTGGACATGTTTTTTGGGACTTTGCTTTCCGTGTTTGAAGCGCATCCCTTTTGAACCCCATTGGGTCCATGGACACAATTATTTTTTCTTAATACTTCAAATCTAAGAAATGTGTGTGAATGCGACTGCGTCCTGTGCTTACATACTGTGTTAATAATGATTAAAGTCCATGCAAGGAAATGCTCGAGGAGAGAAAGTACAAATGATGCGCTCTACTTCAAGCACACTGCTGGATAATTTATTTTAATGGAGACTAAACACTCAATGCTCTGGTTTCTATCACAGGCTAGAGATCTTTTTTATCTTATGTTTTCTGTTTACATGTTTATACTCTTGCATATGCTTAATAACCGGACTTGCCAAGTGGAGGAATGCAGGCACGATTGGACTAAACACTAGCAGAGTGAATGAAGCCTGTTAGGCTAAGTTTGGATTGTTATTTTGCTTCTTGCTTGATGGTGTCTCATTGCTTGTCATGGTAAAACCCCTTTGTAGCTGGTGAATTACGATGCATTAAACAGTGGTTTAAAATGTGGTGGTAAATAGTTAGACAGAGATGAATCTGGAGTGCCCTGCCAACACAGAAGAAACGGCAGTGATGTCTTTCAAAGTCTGCTAGCTGTTTGATTCTGGCAGGCGGAGTGAATGATGGCAGAGCAGCTAAGACACATCTCATTCCTCTGCAGTAAGAAGATGGTGACTTGTTTGTATCAACATCCAAATAGCTTCTTATAATGGGTATTGATTTGTCAGCAAACTGACAGTGATGCGATCTTCTCCTGTAGCCTGCTCCTCCCACACTCATCATTTAGTACAGTGTTCCGAAATACAGCCAACAAATATAGAAGGGGTTATGGCTTCCACATTAATAACAGTAATGCTAAATGATGCAGTCTGATTTCAGTTTGTTTGTATCAGCTAGACAGGCAGACTGAATGCAGTGAAGACGTTTTTGAGCAAATGTGTACATACAGACAAGAAACATCTGCAGTAAATCCCATATTTGCTAATGGAACAGCCTCTATCCTGCTCTCTGCTATAGCTCACAGGTCTAGAGAGGTCATTTAAATTCTTATTCCAATTGAAGGTTTTTATTGCTACTTTTCTGTGTTAATGTAGTTAATGTTAATGTAATGTAAATTAATGTAAGTTAATGTAGCATTTAGGAGCCACAATCAAACATTTTTAGGAGCCAGAAAGCTTGTGTTTCCACTGACAACTCCAGAAACCCTTTCAGAAAAGTCAGGCAGCAGCTGTAGTTTTTGGCACGTTGGCTCCCTGGCTCCTGGGATTGTGTAGTCCTGACGTAGAGCATTATTATTTGCCAAAATTTACGTTTAGTGCTGCTGTAAATACCAGAATCATCAGGTTAGAACACCACATCACTATGTGATGTGGTCAAAAGATCCAGTTGATTGTGTTATTTGTATACAAGCATGCATTTTATGCACTGCCTAGACATTCCTGGCGCTGGTGCTGCTGTGAGAAACAATAGCTAGTGGCCAGAATATCGGATAAATGGACCTTTACACCCTTTCACTAAAAATCACATCAGCGTGCAGCACTGCATCCTGGGAAGGTTACATTGCCAATGTATTGCGGAGAAATCTAATGTTTAAACTGTAAAACCTTGCGAGATCTCAGGGAAATGCATTTCCCTCTCCTGAGATGATGTGCATGGTCACATGTTCCAGTCACATGTGCCAGAGTTCCAGGAAGGAGAGGGAGATCTAGTAATCTGCCCTTAGTCAAACTGGCCACTCTGAGATGACTGGGGAGAAACAGTAAAATAAGGTATGCAGAAAATACAAAGCCTGCAATGATCTAGAAGTATGTGTTTGTAGATTGTCAGTACTGAACATTCCTAAAGGTGCCTTTGTTGTCATTTTAACAATAAGGGTAAAGTTCATACACATTAAAGGAATAGTCCACCTTTTATTTGATTTGTTCCAAGTCTGCACACATTCCTGTTGGCAGTGTACCTTCTAAAACGTGTTGCGTAACTTTCTGTCTTCACTTCCTTTATTACCAGTCTCATAAAAAGCAGGTTTGAAGCTGCATGGTGGAGAAACTCCGTAGTACTGACATTTTCTACATGTTGCATTCTGTATGGAAGAGACAGAAAGGGTACTGTAGTGGGTGTGTTTGAGACTAGCCTTCCTGCACCATAAGAAAGAGATCTCAAATCAGCAAATTAGCAATAATAGTAACTGATGCACATAGATGTACTACAACAATGTCTGGGTGGAAACCTGTAGTACTGAGGCTACGGTCACACCTAAGCGACTGAGCTGGTGAGCTGTTTTCGCGCAGTTGTCGTGCGTTTCTGTTCACGCCATTTTGCTTTGAAAACCGCATGGTTGTCGTGCGGTTTTCACTGCAAAGAGATGTCTAAGGGACCCAAATCGCGCAACATCTGCCCCCCGAAAATCGCTCCTGTACCTTTTTGTGTGATCGACGATTTATACCACGCGACAAATCACAAAAGTGTAAACAGCTTCAATAGACTTGAATGCAAAACTACTCAGTTTTGTGCGATATTGCGCGGCTGAATCCGCGCAATAAATCGCCTAGGTGTGAACCTAGCCTAAGCCTGTAGGCTGTGATCCTTACATGCATTTCTAGGTTTCATTTTGACAGGAGCATACTTTTTAGAAAATGCAGTTTACAGCAACATGAAAAGGCCTGGTGTCCTATTACAGTTTATGAATTTTAAGCTGAAATTGTGACCAAAGATGATTTGTTATGATATACTTCTGACAACCCCGGAGAAGTGTAACATCAATTATAGGTAAAGCAAAGGGTGGAAAAAAAAGTCTGTACTTTGACCCAGTGCGATAGTAAATAAAAGATTTCTGGTGAATGATATCATTGTATAGAACATGTTTTCAAGGAAGTCATCACCAGCACAGGCACAGAAGCAAAGAACATCCAAGGGATTACAGGGCACAATCTTTGGCAGTGACTCAGTGAGTAATAGGATTGAAAAGCCTTCATGTCATTCCAAGGTTTACTCCGGAAAACTTCCCAAACCACCAAAGATATTTGCTGTAAGCAGGTTAAACCTTCAGTGTAGGAGCAGGGTTTGGCGTCAGAACAGCGTTCTGAAGAGCTCTGTGCACTGTTCATTGTTTGCAAAAATACAAAAAAGGAAATAAAAAAATGTTTGTGGTTTTCATTTATAATTCTCTGATCACATACACATTCACACACACAAACACACACACAAAGACACGTAAAAAGTACTATAATGGCAAAAAATAAGCAGAGCTAGTTTTGTAGCATAGGCTACATTGTAAAGAAGGAAAAAGACAGCATTGTCCAGTATTGCTTTGTTTAACTTTAAGCAGTCACTCCCTGACACTAAACTCAGGAGTTATATTTTAAAAAATGCACCTCAGCTGTTTATCTTATTTGTGTATCGCTCAGCTGTAGATCCTCAAATCATCTCTGAATTGGTGCTGACACTGTCTGGAGGGTGTCTATGTTTGTTCCCCATGGTCCCTGTGTGTGTTGTAAAGTGGTCACCACTCCAAGCTCGCTCCCGTGATGGACTATAATCTCAGTACAAATTCGTAAACTAAACATGAGATTGTAGTCTTGGAGTGGTGACTACTTTACCACACACACCGGGACCATGGGAAACAAAAGTAGCCACCCTCCAGAAGTAAGGACAGTGTCAGCACCAATTCAGAGATGATTTGAGGATCAAATGCACCTCCCATCCACAGTGTGATTGCCCGCACTGGAAGGCGCGGTACTGCAATGCTATGCGTTCCAGTGCAGTGCTATTTCAAAAAATGTGCATACCGTTTTATTGTGAAGTAAACTTTATGTCTGTAATTGTTCCTTGATGGTGCCGATAGGTTTATGTTAAATATTTATTTATTGGACTAACAAGTGAAAACGTTTGTAAAATGTATTATGTTGATTCTAAACTTGGCCTTGTCCTGGAAGAGTAGTATGCAAAAGAAAGAAATGAGAAATGGTTAAAACTGCAATGCACTTGCAATATGTCAAAAATGGTTGTGGCCTGAATTTCTGTTTTGGGAGAACGATTGTATACTCTGCATTTTAATATTTCCAGGTAAAACTGTTTCCAGTTCTCTAGTAAATTAATATACTATTGTTATGTTTATACACACCCCAGCAAATTGCTGACTTCAGAAACCTGCCTGGGAGCCCACGAATCCACTTGGAGGTCAGAGTATTGTGATTTATGGATGAGGTGGACAGTATAGCTCATACGTATTGCTGTGGTACAAAGGAAGAGCTTTTTTATGATCTGTAAATGAAATGAAAATTGGCCAATAAAGAACTCTTATTTCTGCTCCCTCTGTGTATTGCCAGCAGAGTGAAACACTCCCAACAATCAGCTCTGGGTTACTGAGCGGCTTGTCTTTTGGACTGTGATTGAAGTTTGAGATTTTCTCCCTTTCAAAGACACTTGCCA
>NW_017307404.1:411160-469545 GCF_000935625.1 Nanorana parkeri | reverse complement strand
GAGCCGCTATGCGATCCGAGCTGGCTGGCTGGATCAGGCAGACGCGCCCTCCAATCAGGCACTGTAGAGGGCCGCTCGCAGTGGCCTCGGAAGAGCGAGCAGCCGCCCGCTGACAGCCGGGTGATCGTGTCAGAGAGAGGAAGCCATGGCTTCGTTTAGCGGGGGTCGTGACGGCGCCCCCCCTCAGTCCTGCGCCCGGGGCAAGTGACCCCCCCGCACCCCCGGTTGTTACGCCACTGGAAACGTAACAATAACATTTTTAACACTTTGCGAATAATCGTGTGTTAGTATCTTTTTTTATTCTTTCCGCTGAAGAGTTATACGTTAGAAAACAATTCATGTACAGAGAACTAATAAAGTCTAATACCTTGCTTGCATATGGTTCAGACACCATATTAATCCTTGCTCGCAGTGCAGCTCCATCCAATTGCAACCCTTCTGCCTATCCCACAAGAATTGTACACCCTGATATGAACATTGTACAATCAGCATCATATTGCTGCACCTCAGATAAAAAAACAAACCACTTCCAAGTACACTTAACTTCATATTAGATTGATGCACTGCCAATTTTATCCTGACTGTTTATTGTTGTTATTATTATTATTGTTGTTATTATCATCATTATTATTATATTCCATTCTACAAAGGTGAAATACTAAAGTGTTGTTTTGTTGTCAATTTTATCTTGTCTGTTTATTGTTGTTGTTCATATTATTATTATATTCCATTTTACAAACGTGAAATACTAAAGTGTTGTTTTCTTGTGTTTTAGTTCACTGTCCACAACGCCTTAGAAGAAATAAAGACAACAGGATCCTTTACTTCCAAGTCAGCCCCATCGCTGCCCTGTCTGGACATTCCAGTTGTGTTCCTGGACCCCCTTTCTAGGATAAAAAATGTGAATGTCATCTGCTCTCCTGACCCAGCAGAGGGAGAGAAAAGTGGTACTGATATGGATCTTTCAAACGTGAGTGCTGGAAAATTGGTAAGGAATTTTTATGCACTCTTTTTTTGTTTGTTTAGAGGACTCTCGATTTTAGCCTTTGCCTTTGTTAAGTGAGTGTGGAATGACTGCTGGATGATGTTCAAATCTTATGGTATTACGTTGGGTTATGATGAAGATGTGATCATCTAAATGTATAAGTCCATTGAGGTAATCACATACAGTATGCAGGGAATGGCTGCTTGCTGATTCAGGATGATTTTGTTTTCACAAAATGCAACTTAATTTGCTGATTAATCCATCAACTAAAAAATGAGGTAGATAACACACTTAACCTTCTTCCAGGCTAACTGCTATGGGTCACTGAACTTTGTAGCTGCCACCTAACATGGCTGTTTGCTCAATGTGTTGTGTGTGGAAAAATGATTTGTGGTCATTTTGAGGAGGATCTATAAATGTAAATAATATTTGAATGAAAGTTCCTGACAGGAGGGTTTGAACTCCCATTTTTCTCCTTCCAGCCTTTTGTAAAAACTTTAGAACCACTAGTGGTCTTATTGTTTTAGTGACCCATCTGGATGGAGATGGTGCATCCACTCTGGTAGCCTTTGAGGACCGTATAGTACCTTGTTTAGAATGTTGAAATTGTGTCCCAACATGTATATCTACCAGTGATCGCTACGCGATCGACTGGTAGATCGCGATCGACCTTGTGGGCACCCCTGTACTAAGGCATGCACCCTAGTCAGAAGGCTGAATACTTTCTGGATTGATAGCCGTAGTAGAGTCTTGTACCATGTCAGCCATTGAGTCATGCACAAACTTTGGTGTTTAAGGGATGCCCCTTACTGGCTAACTTGAGTTATTCAAAATGCAATATTTTAGGATAACTTAAATATCTTCTTCAGGCATTATACAAATGTATAAATCTAAGTGATTTCAAAAGCTTGCATCTTTAAAGGAGTTGTAAATTCCCAGCATATACTATCCTGGTATAACATCAGCATTGTAATAGGAATACATCCTAGAGCTGTTTTTGATAATACAATCAAAGCTTACTTGAAAAATCCCTTTTATGTAGTGAGTGTTGCCTTCTGTCTGCCCATCGCTTTCAACAAATTTCTGGATTCCCAGTGTGCTTTCCATCTCTTGCTTGATGTGATGCAATCTGTTCCATCTGTTGCTTGATGTGACGCAATCTCAAGACTACATAGCCAATTATGCATTGCTTCCAGCAAGCAATGATGATGATACATTGTTCAGATGTTGAGTTGTAGTTCAGAAGGCAGGCTCTGTGAGAGTTGTGACACAAATGTAATACATATTCACACGGCTGAGTGAAATTGTGTCTGTGCATTGAGGAAGTACATCCTATGGGCATCTTCACTATGGAAGTTTACAAACTTCTAGATCTATATGGTTATTAGGAGTGGGATAGAACTTAAGGAAATTAAATATGGAAATACTTATTTATTTTTGACCATAGATACCCTTAATAATTTAAAGAGTAATTCCACTTTTATTTAGAAAAAAGATAAATCCCCTCTGGGTGATCTTCGTACATTGCAAGGATTTTAACCAACTTTGTACCTGTTTCTGTTCTGAAGAAATAGCCGTTTGTTGCAGCATGTCCTTTCCAAACTGATCCCTCAGTGGGAGGGTCTGGACTCATTTTAATCAGCTGGTGGACTTCCTGTGTTGTAATGAGGAAAGTTGCAGTGTCGACTTTAGAAGTAATGAACCCTTAGGTAGTATCCCACCAAAAATGAAATTCCTATTGCAAGGAAGGCCTAAACTTGTACTTTTATATTAGTGCAGACTTCTGGGAAAATAAGTCAGCCAATCACAGAAGCAGAAAGTGAGATTTCTGGGGGAGTTCTGTACACCAACTTTGTACAGAACGCCTCCAGGCCGCCATATTGCATTGAATTTATTTGATAGATTTAAGCTGCTACACTTTAGATTGAAAGGCCATTTTTAATAACATAAGCTGCAAAATGGCTTGTGTGACAATTATATATAATATATAATATAATATTCATTCTTTAAAGATTTTTTATTTTTTAAAGTGGCGTTACCCTTTAAGTTATCCAGTAAAGAGTATCACTTAAACTCCAAACTTTCTGCATTTATGATAGGCAATGCTCAAAATATGGACGATTAGTGTGCATTTATCTTTGCTTGCACAGGTTCTTTATTATGTTCTTAGCACTTCTCAGTATTTTCTTGATCTAGTTTGTAGATTGGTAAATTGAAAGATAGTGCAGCAGTCGGTGAATGTGCTTGTGTCAAGAGTGAATGTTGGTTGCTGACTGTTGGCATTTTTTGTTGGTTTCCAAATGCTTGGAAGTTCCTCCACCCCCTTACAGTATGATGTGAGTGCCATTCAATTTAATAGAACCGGAGCTTAACATTGTCTCTCTTCTATCTAATTGTTTTTTCTCATGGTGTACTTGTTCAGAACAGGTAAACTCTTCTCATCACTCTGCAATTCTGTTACAGATGTTTAAGATGAAAGGTTCAATAATACAACAGCCATTTTGTTACCTTGTGGCATTGCATGTTAATTTGTGCTTTGTCCTATACTTTAATAAACAAATGCATGTAAGAGTGAGGTGGTGTATATGGAGGCTTAGCTTTGTGTATATGGAGCTTAGTTTTGTCAGCGTACACATTTGCTTTTATATATACTATATATATGTATGTTCATCTCTGCAATGAATGCACATTTCCCCAGGTTTTGTCTCTTTAAAAAGACTGCATGTGTAAAATATTACTTGTTGCACATGATGCCAGATATCCATCAATTTCCTAATTTGTTAGGTCAGTTCCTATTGATATAGATACGCTCCCAGGTCTACATCTCCCAAGAACACTTTCTCTGCATACATGCTCTTGGAAGTCCAGGCAATAGTATTGCTTTGCTAGGAAATACATTAAAGTAAGGATGTGGAGGGGGGCAGGGAAACAGATTTTGTTGTAGTCTAACGGAGACTATACCATAGGCATGGCTGGCAATACTGCTTCAGATATGAATGCAGCTGAAGCACTGTTGCTATCTCACTACCGGAATTTATTAGCTCACTGGATTTCTGTCAGGATTAACAGGGTTTTTTTTCCTGCACTCGCAGCATGTGTAAAGAGACAAAACATGGGATAGTTGCCTATATTGACAATACTATATGTGCTTGAATTTTTGTAAAAAATGTCTAGATATATAAATTTTAGACAGTGAGATAGAATGATTGTAGTGGGTAAGCTTACACCACCCCACCACCACCACTCCCCCCTGTTTATAATCTACAAATTGCTACTTTTTTGTGAATAGCAAATTGACAAAATAAATTATAAGCATATAATAGAGGGAAAACAGATCAAAATTCTGCAAATAACTCAAATTACACCTATCAGCGATAACATTATGATGACCTGCCTGATATTGAGTATGTCCCCCTTTTGCCGCTAAAACAGCCCTGACCTGTCAAAGCATGGACTGCACTAGACCTCTGAAGGTATGCTGTGGTATTGGCACCAAGCCGTCAGTAGCAGATCCTTTAAGTCTCGTGAGTTGGGGCCTCCATGGATAGGACTTGTTTTCCAGCACATCCTACAGATGCTTGATTGGATTGAGATCTGGGGAATTTGGAGGTCAACACCTCAAACTTGTTGTTGTGTTCCTCAAACCCAAAGTAACATCTACATGAATGGCAGGACCTAAGTCTTTCCAGCGGAACATTGCTCAAAACATCATACTGCCTCCGCCAGCTTGCCTTCTTTGAATTACATACAGTGCATCCTGGTGCCATCTCTTCTCCACACGCACAAGGCGATCCACATGATGCAAAAAAAAAAATGTGATTCATCAGACCAGACCACCTTCTTCCAGTGCTTCGTGGTCTAGATCTAATGTTCATGTGCCCATTGTAGACGCTTTTGGTGGTGGACAGGGGTCAGCATGGTAACCCTGACCTGGTCTGCAGGCAACACAGCCCCATAAACAACAAACTGTGATGCACTGTTTGTTCAGACACATTTCTATCAGAACCAGCATTAATTATTTCAGCTATTGGATCAGACTACATAGGCCAGCCTTTGCTCCCCAAGTGCATCAGTAAGCCTTTGCTGCCTATGACCCTGTTGCCGGTTCACCAGTTTTCCTTCCTTGGACCACTTTTGCTAGGTCCTGACCACTGCAGACTGGGAACATTCCACAAAAGCTGCAGTTTTGGAGTTGCTCTGACCCAGTTGTCTACCCATCAAAATTTAGCCCTTGTCAAAGTCACTAAAATCCTTACACTTGCCCATTTTTTCTGCTTCCAACACATCAACTTCAGATATAAAACGTTCACTTGCTGCCTAATATATCCCACCCACTTCCAGGTGCTATTGAAACAAGATAATCAGTGTTATTCACTTCACTTCTTAGTGGTCATAATGTTATGGCTGATCTCTGTATGTGCACACTGAAAATACATAGTTTCCCCTTAAAAAAACTGCACCCCCCATTTTGGGAAAAAAAAACAAAGCTTTTAAAAGCTAAATGTTAGAGCGCTATTTTTATTAGTTTAGGTTAAAGCATAAAAGAGGCAGGGGAGCCTCTTCTGGCTTCAATTACTGGCTTCATTTATTTCTTGAGGGCTCCAGTGGCAGTATTTCTTTTCAAGGTACTGCACTGCACTGCACTTCAGCCATCAAGTTAACAATTCACTGTTCTGCATTCCCTATATAGCGCCAACAGTTTGCGCAGCGCTTTACAATATAAGGAAGACATTACAATCACAATACAAATCAAGACAAGATGGTGTGGAGGGCCCTGTCCCTGAGTGCTTACAATCTAAAAGGGAGGGATAAGTGATATATGAAGAGGTAGCTGTGTGGGGATGAATTGTTTGAGAATGTGATGGTTCAGTGGTTAGGTTGAAGTGGGATAGGCTTCGCTGAAGAGATGAGTCTTTAGGGAACGCCTAAAGGCAGTCAAGGTGGGAGATAGACAGACAGGTTGGGGTAAAGAGTTCCAGAGGATGGGAGAGACTCTAGAGAAGTCCTGGAGGCGAGTATGGGAGGAGTTGGCAAGGGAGCTGGAAAGCAGGAGATCTTGAGATGAACGGAGGGGACGGTTAGGGTGATATTTTGAAACAAGGTTTGAGATATATCCGGGGGCAGAGTTGTGGATGGATTTGTAAGTCGTTAATATTTTGAATTTTATCCTTTGGGCAATTGGAAGCCAGTGTAGGGATTGGCAGAGGGGGGATGCAGACACTAAGCGGTTGGTCAGGTGGATGAGTCTAGCAGCTGCATTCATGATGAACTGAAGGAGGGATAGCCTGTGTAGTGGAAGGCCAATAAGGAGACAGTTGCAATAGTCGAGATATAACAAGCGAGTGGATGAGTAATTTAGCGGTTTTATTGGTTAGGAAGGGGCGTATTTTGGAGAGGTTACTCAGTTTTTGAAAGGTTGAGTTTTAAGAAGTGTTGTGACATCCAGACTCATGTCAGTTAGTAGATTAGTGACACGCAAGGACACTGATGGGGTGATTTGTGGAGTAGAAAGATACATTTAAGTGTCATCTGCATAGAGATGGTATTGGAAGCCATGTGAGGTTATTAGTTGACCAAGGGAGGAGGTGTAGATAGAGAAGAGAAGTGTTCCAAGGACAGAGCCTTGGGGGACCCCTACAGAAAGAGGAAGAGAAGGGGAGGAGTTAGAATTGTAGGTGACACTAAAGGAGCGCATAGCTAGGTAGGAGGAGAACCATGAGAGAGCAGAGTCTTGTAGGCCAAGTGAGTGGAGTTTTTTGAGGAGGAGCAGGTGGTCAACAGTGCCAAAAGCAGCAAAAAAGTTTTAATAGCAAGAGTAAGGAGTAGTGGCCGTTCAATGGGCTAACCACTAGATTAAAGCTGGCTATACACCAGTAGAATTTTGTTAGAAAAAAAATGTTTCTGGAACATTATTTAAATTTTTTATTATTCATTTTTATTATTAAAACCAAATAAAATTTCAAACAACATTCTACATGTCTCTGATGTAATTATCAAATGTTCTGATAATATTTTTCCTATGAAAGTATACCCAACTGAAGACCTCCTTCTAGTGTCAGCATCAGATTACCACCTGGGATGTTGCTGGGATATATGCATGTTGCTGGCAGTGTCCCTAAAGGAGGCCATACACCTTACAACCATTGTACAACTTTTGTTGTCCAGACATCTCACCCTCATTCAATTTTCTTAAGCTGGCCATACACCTTACAATTATCTGCAGATTTTCTCTGGTCAGATGGAAAAAGTGCAACAGATTGGCCCAGGTGGAGATTACTCCATCCACACAGTTAAGTGTAGATGGAGAAATCTGCTGCACCTTTTCCATCTGACCACAGAAAATCTGCAGATAAATTGTAAGGTGTGTGGGCAGCTTTACAACTAGCCCATCATGCACAGACCAATGTAGTCCGCAATTAATGCTCATCAGCACCACCACCAACCTGATTTTCATCGACTGAAAGGACAGATTTTCATCTGAGCATGTGCAGTTTGCATCTTGAGATTTTTGTTGTACAACCACGTCACTAACCTGTCAATATTCATCCAATTAGACAAAGTTTTCTAGCCTGCTTGAAAGACAAAAATATGATGAAAATGCAATGTCAGACAAAAATCTCCAGATAATTGTAAGGTGTATGGGCACCTTTATAGATATAACGTTAGAGAATGACCTGCACACCATACAGCGCTTGAACCAATCTAAATATCCGTTGGTGCTCGAAATGACGACATGGATGGCGCCGTGTAACAATCCAAGTAAAGATAGTGGTCACCAGCACTCCCTTGTAATGTGCAAAAAGGAGAGCACTTTTATTGATATGTCACATGCATCAAGAAGCCAACGTTTCGGGGCCGCCCAGGGTCCCTTCATCAGGGTGACATCGTGACTATGACGCCCTGATGAAGCGACCCTCCGCGGCCCCTAAATGTTGGCTTCTTGACGCATGTGACGTATCAATAAAAGTGCTATGCTAAGAGATAGTGGGGAATTAAACACTCCCCCATTCAACCCAGCCACTAATTTAACCCCATAAGGACCCTGAAATATTTCACATTTTAGACCTGGAAATTACTTCAAACCCCCAAAACATTATATATTTTCTGAAAGCAAACACCCTGTAGAATAAAATGGAGGCAGTTGCCATTTTTTATGTTGCATGATATTGGCAAAACTCTTTATCAAACCCAAATATATATAATGAAAAATGCACTTAAGTTAATTTTAGTGCCCCAAAACACAACAAAATACCAATTTTTTTGTAAAGGTAGGTGAGGTTACGATGAGTAAATAGATACCTAACATGCCTAGGTTCAAAATTGCCTGCATCCTTGAAATGGCGACAAGATTCAGTACCCCAAAAACTCCACAGATGATGCTTTAAAAGCCCCTACAGGTTATCAGTTTAGGCACACGTAAATATTGTCCCTATAATTATTGCTCTCACTCTGTGTGCGAGGCGTTACCCAACATGTGTAGTGCCATCAACGTTTTCGTACGTAGCCGCACCCGATGCGCGCTTTGTTAATGCGCCACACTCGCGGGGGGTGGGGAGCTTTACATTTTTTTCCATTTTTCCATTTATTTTATTCTAAATTATTTTTTAAAACTTTTGTTTTGTTTTTTTGTTTACTTTACTTTAATTGCTATCACATGTGATAGCATATTGGTGTCGACAGGTCCTCTTTAGGGTGATACTGGGGGTCCAAAAGACCCCTAGTACTACCTTTACACTTTAAATAAGCTATTGAAGTGCACATTGGAGCAGGGAGAAGAGCGGTGAACGTCAGTTCACTGCTCTCCCCAGCCTCACGCCGGCATTCAACATGAAACACGGCCGGCAGCCGGCTTTACAAAGGTAAACAGAGCTTTAGTCGCCGGGATTCTGTTTACAGGGCCGTACTAGCAATGATGCACTATGTACGTCCGTGGACGCAAACAGGTTATCTGCTGTTTTGCCTTAAAATTACATGTCCTGCCATACCTTTTTCTTAGTTTGGACAGAGTTGGGAAGGGTTTGTGCCCCTGTCAATAAGGTTTTTAGGTAGAGGTTGGGATAGGTTTTGCTAAAAAGTTGAGAATTCAGGCATTGCCTAAAGGCAGACAGTAGGAGACAGTTGGACAGGTTGGGGTAGGTAGATCCAGAGGATGGGAGAGGCTCTGGAGAAGTCCTGGAAGTGGGCATGGGAGGAGCTGATGAGGGAGCTAGGTTGCCAGAGGTCTTTGGAAGAGCAGAGGGGACGGTTAGGGTGATACTTTGAGACAAGGTTGGAGCTGTAGCCTGGGCAGAGTTGTGGATGGCTTTTAAGTCGTTGTTAATATTTAGAATTTTATTCTTTGAGCAATTGGAAGCCAGTGGAGGGATTGGCAGAGGGGGGTTGCAGACACTAAGCGGTTGGTAAGGTGGATAAGTCCGGCAGCAGCATTCATGATAGACTGAAGGGGGCATAGCCCGTGTTGAGGTAGGCGGAAAGAGAGGGTAAATTTCTCAAACAGAGACCCAGATAGCATTAATGAGCTGTCAGGAGTTCATATCCGAAACTACTCTATACAAATCTAGAAAAAAGTTTCAGGCTTAATATACACTTTAAGTCTTATTCTATTCCCTGCTAATGTGTCATTTTCTCCACTGTTTTGTTTACTACATTTGTAATTGCAGGTTGACCAAACTGGACATTTCTGAATTTTATAATAGTATTCGTACAGTACTTCTATACTTATAAGAGACTTATTAGAATTCAGTTTTTGTACTATAAAGTGATGCATGATTTTCACCCAGCATGAATGGCATTAAATATATTATACCTCTGCATGTGTTGTAGAATTGTGCATGCAGGTCATATAAACATGTGTTACAAATGCAATTAAAGTGAACTTTAGTTAGGCTAAACTTACATATTTTTACCAAGCAGTAAATGAGCTTTAAAACAAGATCTGATAGAACAAACACCATGGAGCAATTCATCGTCAAAGTGTACTGCAGAAGAATGGAAATTACTCTTGCAGTAGGGATTTGTCAGTGTGCCAGCCTTCTAATGGAAACAAAAAGGAGATGCTGTAAGCCCATGGTGCTTAACAAGTGGCCCGCTGTGCTCTAATCAGATTGCATGCTTAGTAACAGCGGCTCCGGCCCTCTGTAGTTCTTGAAACACTGGTTGTCAGTAACATCCATAGTCTATCCCATGCCCAGGGGCTGAATCAATTACTTCATCGTCTTTTGCTGCTGCTATTTAGTGCTTGTAGGAACTGTAAATACGATGTTTCCGTACTGATAAATGGTGTTGCGGCACTATGCAGCATCTTCCTGATCACTGCTATAGTAATTTAATCCAGCAGTTGATTACTAGTAGAAGTTATCTGATGCTGCAGAGTTGCATGGGAAGGGTAGGGATTACGGCTGTCTCAGGTATCCATTAACCAGATCCAGATACCCTATAAGGAAAAAGAAATGGTTAAAAAGAAAAAAATAAATATTTTTAAAATAAATAAAAAGATCTCCCCCCACTGATCCCAAAGTCACATCAGATACTTTGGATATTTGATGTTCGAGATGATATTTGATTTTACTGCATATGCTGGCACAATATCATTCAGAATTCCAACGATCGCAAACTTGTGAAAATGTTGCTTACATGCTAAGGCCCCCCTTATAATTTGACCACCAATGCATTAAGCTGTTCAGAATGTGACTGCAACAAGACTTCAGAGTCTCTTCTGTGATCTTTGAGGATGAATTACTCCACAGTGCCTACAGCTACAGAACAGGTTACTGCTTGTTTTAAAAATGTATTTACTGCTTGTTAATAATGTCTAATGCCTATTCACAGGTTGACTTTAAGCTGTATATTGTTTGCATAAAACATTCTTTGTAACATTGTGTATTTTGTGGAAGCTTTGCATTTGATCTGCTTTTCATAGGAGAACTTGACCATGTACATAAAGCACAGCATGGAAGACTGTAGGTTTGGGCAACACATCTCCTTTAGTACGCTAGTCCTCTGATTTTCAAGGATCACTTACATTAGAAATCCATTTAAACTGGAGGAGCCTAACCCTATCTCTATTACACTTCAGTCCTGCCACAATTCTACTGATTGAGAAAAGAATGTTTAAAATAAAGGACAACTTCGTAGAGACAGCTCTGTCAACTGGGAATCATTAAACACGGATTCGATTTTCTTGTAATTTGTCATTTCTGTTATATTAACGGAGCATATATAATTGTTTTCAGTTAGATTTGGGTTTACTGTCTGTAGCATTTATCATGTACCTTATTTCTATCACCCTGCTTCTTGCTTTCCTACAGTCCATGGCAGAGGTGCTTGCCAAAAAGGAAGAGCTTGCAGACCGCCTGGAGAAAGCTAATGAAGAGGCCATAGCAAGTGCTATAGCAGAGGAAGAGCAATTAACCAGAGAAATTGAGGCAGAGGAAAATGACATTGAAATAGACAATGAAAGTGATTTCTCTGTAAGTCTGCTGTGTGTTTTTGTATATTGGCGGATCCCAGTGTTATTATATTAATGTTAGTTGGGCAAGATTGATCCGCCAGCTGATTATATAGGCTATTCAGAGGTTGAGCAGTATTTTTCTCATTCAATACTAGACGTTCTCTGATTGGATTAGGGGCTGTGCCGTGATGTCACTGCCCCTCGTCCAATTAGAGAACGCCTAGTATTCATTGAGAAATATACTAGGCGTCCTCTGAATGGCTGCTGTAATCAGCTGAGCAACTCTGTGGGGGGGAATTTATCGAAACTGGAGCAGACAAAATCTGGAACAGTTGTGCATGGAAACCAATCAGCTTCTCTCTTCAGTTTATTCAGTTAAGATTTAAAAATAAAAGAGAGAGGCTATCTTTTTGGACCAGATATATAAATGAATTTTAGATATTATATATTAGATTTTATATATATTTTTATATATATATGTATATGTATATATATATATATATATATATATAATGTATGTATAATGTATACTTTCTTCTCTAAATCCTAGATGTCTGTTAGCTATAGAAGTTTCATCTGCTTTTTTTCAGCAGTATTCTGCAGGTTGCCTATAACTATTTGAAGTTATTAATAATTCTGTTTGTAATTGCAGGCCAGTGTGGGTAGCGGTATGTCATTAAACGGGACGTCTATGGACTGGAACGAAGTTTTAGCAGATTATGAAGGTAAAAGAAGAAGGAGGAAAGAAGTTATAAAGCTATCATGTGAAAACAAGTAACCTCTGTTTAATGATTTTATGTTTAGAGAATCCATGTTGTTTACATTTAATAAGACCGATATTGCTAACTTGTCTGCAAATATAGTCTTATAATTATCTAGACTTTTTTTTTGTGACAGTGACAGCAATCCCTAACTCAATATAATGGTGTGGAATAAAATGATTGTGTCTTATTTAGCTGAGGGAAAGCCTTACCCTAGACAGAATAAAAGCCTAACTTTTCTGTCTGTTTACCTGGTGCATGCTTGATCTTGTAGCTCGTGAGTCATGGAGACAGAACACATCCTGGGGAGATATGGTGGAAGAGGAACCATCAAGACCACCGGGGCATGGAATCCACATGCATGAAAAGCTGTCTTCACCTTCCAGAAAAAGGTCAGGCTTTCTTCTAATGTTTAATTTCTTTTGATATTATTTTTTTATGATTTATCTAAGGTTATGTTCTAAAGAGCTGAACATTTTCTTAACACAACTGCCAAGTGTATCTTTAACTGTAAGAGAAAGGAAATACCCTTTACATATATAGCTGTTTGCCACTTTATGCCTCAAAACCACTATCTTTTTTCTGTGTGTTGATGACATGAAGAAAGACATATGAATATTAGAACCATTTAAACTAACTAGGCTGTGCCCACTTCAGTGCTGTTAAGCTTTCTGCAGTTTGAGTGTGCCCCTTGTGCTGTCACCATTAGGTGACCATAGGGAAATGTCTTTTGTTGCACTGGAAAACCACGAGCTAAAAATAGAATTTCTGCTATCTGTAGATTCTCCTTTTTTGGTCTATTTGCAGGAATTTGTCCCTGCCACAGAAGATTAACAACCTTGCTAGCAGTGGTCTTGGTGGAAGCTTCCTTTGCTCTGTTGGCATTCTCTATAGTGGAGATTGTTGACAGGTTGCTTATACCAAAGTTGTCTTTCAGTCATGTCTTCAGATAGTCCCAGGCACCCTAAACTTTTACTTTGATTACACGTTGGGTGTTTCATTGAAGTCAGGTTGTCTGGCTTAGAGTGTCATGAATGGAGTAAAGCATCTTGATGATACAGATATTATTAGGAAGCATTATATTTTACTATAAGACAAAATCGGTAGCAGGGGCTGAAGCTGGACATGAACAGTAGATAAACAATTGAAAGGCATTGGGAAACCATTCAGCTACATATTGAAAAAAGGGAAATTAAATTGTGCACAGCACATTATTACCCCAATTTTCTAATCATGAATATAAAAAGGCAGTGGATCCCCAAATTCCATTGTGGCTAAAGGAGGTATGTTGAGGATGTCAGCTAATGTTGTTGTCTAATTTAATTGATGTGAGATGACGGTCACACAAAATCTTCGTTACTTTGTCCTGGTCATTCAGGGCTTGATCTTGTCAGTGAAAGAAAAGATCAAATATTTGATGGATCCCCGAACAGACGCAGAACCTTTACATAACTTCATACAGCTCAGTGCATTTTATATGCTGTACCATACAATGTTCTTACTTTAATTTTTCTTTTCTTTTTAATTAGAACTGTAAAATTCTCTTAATCAATAGGGGAAAATGATTATTGTGTGAAATCCACATTTGCATGCACATGATGATTATATTTATTTACTTTTCCCAGAACAATCGCCGAGTCCAAAAAGAAGCACGAAGAGAAGCAGCTAAAAGCACAACAGCTGAGAGAGAAGCTAAGGGAAGAGAAAACTCTAAAGCTTCAGAAATTACTGGAAAGGGTGAGTTATCATTTTGGAGTCAGAAATACTACATAACATTGCATAGAAAATATATTGCTTTGATCTGTAAAGGACCATCAGCTCTAGCCATACTACCTGAACTGCTGTATTCGGATGTTGCTGTTAACTGTTCAGTTCTATGCAATAGTTATTTCAGTAAAAAGCTGAAGAAAAACTCCTGACATTGCCACAAATCTGCCAGTAAGGGTGCCATTACACAGCCTGTTAATGTCTTGTGATGTAACAAGCCTAGGCTTCACTTGTCACAGTTCAGTTATTATAGGGTCTCAGGGTTCAAAGGTGGCATAACTTTTGGAACTTTATTACACACAAAGAGTTTGAGTATGATAAGGAATGATTTCTCACTGTTCTTCTCTCTCCCAGAGAACTGGAAAGCCAGTTGTACACCAGCCAGTTGTATATGTAAAAAGTTACCAAGTTTTACACTTTTATCAGTCTATAACCCAGTTTACAGAACAATATATAGATTATGATGTTCTTCTAAGACTTTTTCCATATAGTTTCCATATAATTGTCCTACTGATTAAAATATGTCTAATAAAGGTGGTTTAACAATTTGTGGCATGCAGAAAAATCTGGGTGATTATTTCAGATTTATGACACCGTATTCATTTGTATAGGTTGTTGTCCTTGGTATGAACTTTGCTTTGCAAAGGAAGTGCCTTGGTATCTTCATAGATGGCTTTATGTTACAGGAAAAGGAGGTGAGAAAGTGGAAAGAGGAATTACTGGAACAGAGGCGCAAAATGATGGACGAGAAGCTGCTCCATGCAGAATTTAAAAGGGAGGTTCAGTTACAAGCCATTGTGAAAAAGGCGCAAGAAGAGGAAGCTAAGGTTTGTATGCACACAGGAACAGAAAATACACATATTTGTACATGTATTTAAAGTCCATTTCCGCCTTTGTAAGTGATTTGCAGTTATTGTGGTAATGAAGAGGTGCAATGATGATGTATACATGTGCACATTTTCATTACTCACATTTTTGGTTTTCCACGTTTTTTTTAATGAACCTTTTATTAGGTCTTCAGACTAAATTTTCGCCACAGGAAAATCAGTCAGTAAGGGTCAAATGGTAAATAGGCCTTAAACAGCTCTCCCACTCCCTGTTATGCATTGTAACATGATCAGTAGACAACAGCTCTGCCTTTACACACAATACACTGTCAGCGGGGAGGGGGTCAGTGCTAAAGTATGCGGTTCTGTCAAAGTCTGAGATTTGCGATGTGGCTCGCCTAATTTTTTTAACTTTTCCAGAAACGTGATTTCTTCTTGCAGGATGAATAAGTAGAAGTAATATATATAGAGAAAGGTTCCTGTGATTCTACATGCAAAGTCTAATGTTTCCAGTGCAGATGACTTTGGGCAACATAGACACAGTTCTCCAGCTTTTATATAAATAAGCGGTTCATGTAACCTATATATAAACGATATGTAAAAGTATAAAAGTGTGTTAAATGTAGCTTTCAAACATTGGACTGAGTTTTTCTTGCGTTACAGGTAAATGAGATTGCATTCATTAACACCTTAGAAGCTCAAAACAAGCGCCATGATGTGTTGGCTAAGTTGAAGGAGTATGAGCAAAGGCTCAATGAGCTGCAGGAGGACAGACAGCGACGACAGGAGGAGAAACAAGCCCGAGATGAAGCTGTACAGGTATTAACTCTGAATTGATGGAATAAAACTCTTCTTTTTTAACATTTACTTTACAATTACTTTGCGGGAATCTCTCCCCAGAGCTTTTGGATACACTGCAGTTCACTTCTTTTAGAAGTTACCTAGGAACTAAAACCTCCTATCCTTTACAGCCAAGGAAGGTGCTATCTTAGCCTCTGTTTGGATTACAGTTGCTATGGTGCTGCACATGTGATCAGCTATGACACCAGCCATTTGAAGGCTTCAAAGTTTGGTTGAGAGCTGAAATAAGCACACTGGCAAACTTGAAAGTTGGCATGCCCTATAAAAACATGTTTTGGGAGACATTAAATTGATAGGTAAAATTCCTATTTAATATACAATTGTGCGCAAAACTTTGCATACCTTGGCAGAAATCATGAATTTTTGGCATTGATATTGAAAATATGACTGATCATGCCAAAAAACTGTCTTTTATTTAAGGATAGCGATCATACGAAGCCATTTATTATCACATAGTTGTTTGGCTCCTTTATAAATCATAATGATAACAAAAATCACCCAAATGGCCCTGATCAAAAGTTTGCATACCCTGGCATGTTTGGCCTTGTTACAGACACACAAGGTGACACACACACAGGTTAAAATGGCAATATATATACATGTATTTATATGTATAAATAGTCAATGAGTTTGTTAGCTCTCACATGGATGCACTGAGCAGGCTATATACTGAGCCATGGGGAGCAGAAAAGAACTGTCAAAAGACCTGCGTAACAAGGTCATGGAACTTTATAAAGCTGGAAAAGGATTTAAAAAGAGATCCAAAGCCTTGAAAATGCCAGTCAGTACTGTTCAATGACTTAATAAGAAGTGGAAAATTTGGGGATCTCTTGATACCAAGCCAAGGTCAGGTAGACCAAGAAAGATTGCAGCCACAACTGCCAGAAGAATTGTTCAGGATACAAAGAAAAACTCACAGGTAACCTCAGGAGAAATATAGGTTGCTCTGGAAAAAGACGGTGTGGTTGTTTCAAGGAGCACAATACAACGATACTTGAACAAAAATGAGCTGCACAGTCGAGTTGCCAGAAAGAAGACCTTACTGAGCCAATGCCACAAAAAAAGTCAGTTTACAATATGCCCGACAACACCTTGACACACCTCACAGCTTCTGGCACACTGTAATTTGCAGAGACGAGACCAAAATAGAGCTTTACGGTCACAACCATGAGTGCTATGTTTGGAGATGGGTCAACTAGGCCTATAGCGGCAAGAATACCCCATCCCCACTGTGAAGCATGGTGGCTCACTGATGTTTTTGGGTTGTGTGCGTTCTAAAGGCACTTGTGAAAATTGATGGCAAGATGAATGCAGCATGTTATCAGAAAATACTGGCAGACTATTTGCATTCTTCTGCACCAAAAGCTGTGCATGGGACGCTCTTGGACTTTCCAGCACACCAATGACCCTAAGCACAGGGCCAATTGCCCCTCCAGGAGTTACAGCAGAAAAAGGTGAAGGTTCTGGAGTGGCCATCAAAGTCTCCTGACCTTAATATCATCGAGCCACTCTGGGGAGATCTCAAACCTGCGGTTCATACAAGACGACCAGACTTTCCATGACCTAGGGGCATTTTGCCAAGACAAATGGGTAGCTATACCACCTGCAAGAATTCAGGGCCTCATAGACAACTATTACAAAAGACTGCACGCTGTCATTGATGCTAAAGGGGCAATGCACAGTATTAAGAACTAAGGGTATGCAGACTTTGGAACTTTAAGACTTTAATGTTTTTATGTTTTGTTTTATGATTGTGCCGACCTGTTATGACCTACAGTTAAATATGAATCTCAAAAGAAATCAAAGAAATGTGTTTTGCCTGCTCACTCATGTTTTCTTTACAAATGGTGCATATATTACCAATTCTCCAAGGGTATGCAAACCTTTAAGCACAACTGTATAGTACTAAATTAAATGGTTTTATTGAGTAATTAATTACCTGTGGTTTCCAGGGACAGAGCAATGCTAAGTCCTATGTGTTAGGCTATGTTTAAATGACAGGTGACACAACAATGATTTTACACTGCTTATTACTCAGTAATGACAGCACAAAATTACATAGAAGCAATTCTTGCTTTGTTTGCTTTGGCACTGTGATGTTGTTTTACATGTACCAGATCGGCCTTAAACCATACATATATTTTATATGATGCAGCTTACCAGTCCTTAAATTTCATGACTGCATTAGTTTTATTTTTTTCAAGCTTTTTTTCCCTTTCTTTTCACCTAGTGATTCTGCTAGTAACACACTTCCTGTCCTAGGATGATATCGCTCATTCATCCTCCTATATCAGGAAAACAGAAAAAAGATAGGACTATGGAACCCCCACCCCTCTCCTATTGTCCATAAGATAGAGGGACATTGTTTTTTAGTCCCTAGAGTTAGCTGTGAAAAATGTAATTGATAAAAGTCAGCACAGGCAGAGAGCACAGAAAGTTATCAGCTCAAAATATATCTGGCAAGACCAACAGGTATTTTCATGAACTTAATGAAGCGATATAACAAAATGCTTTTAATTTTATATTTAAATGACCAAAAGGGCCCACATAGGGAAAGTTAATTGTTTGGATTTAGATACACTTTTATAAATGCCTTGAGAATGTAATGGCAATATACCAAAGAAAGTGTTCAGGTAATAATTACAGGTGTGTTACATCTGTGCTATGTGTAGGAACGTAAGAGAGTGCTGGAAGCAGAACGTCAGGCCCGGGTTGAGGAGCTGCTGATGAAGAGAAAGGAACAGGAAGCTCGTATAGAAATGCAGAGACAAGAAAAGGAACGTGCAAGGGAAGGCGCAGCTAGGGAGAGAGCCAGGTAAGTTCTACATCACATAAGCACTGGAGTGCACCTCTCTTGTGAATATGTAAAGTAAAGGTCTTGTTGCGTGCACCCCTCTCTGATGTACATAACATAGGCATTTTTTTGTATTCCTGCCACTCTTCTCTAGAAATAAGCAATGAGAAAAATGATTAGTGGTGTATATTTCTTAAAGTTTCATCTGGCGACTGTTTGACCTGTGAAAGAGACATTGTCGGGAAAGGTCGACTGAAGTTGGTAAGCACTTGGGTCATGTGGATTCATATCTGGATTTAAGTAACCGTTAAAAAACACAAACCCCAGATCTTTCTTTCTATGGAAAATGTGATGTCTTATAACCATTAATATAAATGAGAACATTGTTTTGCAAATCCATAAATCTTTTCCCAGAGTGTAAATAATTTATAAGTTGGAGAAATTGTTTATCTGTTTCTGTTGTGGCACCAGTGTTTGATTACCTACGTTTAGGTTTGCTTGAGATTAAAATGGAAAGTGTTTAATAACGGATTGGGTGACACATTTTTACTATTTTGATATATACCTATATACAGTATATTTGTATGAGTTTGTATACATTTTTGCTGCTGCGGCTTCTGCAGCAAATATAACAAGCCCCTTTTCAGAAGCCAAAAGCTAACATACTGCATATGGCACCTCTTTACACAAGTTTGTTCATAATTACCCAGACATGTTTGTGTTTATGTATTTACCCCAAACTTATTTTTGTTTTAAATAAAGTTCATTTTCCTCCACTTCCTGTCCCAGGTAACACTAGTCACCTCCCTAGTGTGGAAACAGACCGCATAAAAAAAAAATGACCATTCCACAATCCCATACCAGCTTTAAAGCGGCCCTGTCACCTCCGAAAATAACTGAAAGCCAAAGTACCCATGTGAAAGAAGCTTCTGCCTTACCTCTCCTGTGGGTGCTGTGTTAAAGGAGAACTATGGGGTCAGGGGTTTTCCCCATAGTTCTCCTTAGGGTAACGGGAGGACGCTAGTTTGTGTCCTCCCGTTACCCTAAGGAGAACCGCGAGCTACAGCTCGCGGTATACTGAGACGCCGCAGCCGGAGCGGATCCCGACATCGATGTCGAGATCCGCTCAGCTGCGTGAGTGACAGCTGGCTCTGCCTATCTAGAGGCAGAGCCAGCTGTACCCGCCCCCTCCCCCGTCCGTTCCGCCAGTCAGCGCTGTCGGATCGGAGCGGGGAGGGAGGAATCCATCCCCTGTCATGGCAGAGAGCCGTGACGGGATCGAGAAGTGAGCGAACACCGACATGTGTTTGCTCACCTCCCGATCTACTGAGCCGACCTGTGACAGTCTCATTGTCACAGGTCGGCTAGAACTATGAGGTGAGTGAAAAGCACTCACCTCATAGTTCTCCTTTTAACACTTTGCTTTCAAGAGCTGTAGGCGCTGTTGCTATCTGACACTTCTGGGTGTGTGGGATAGCATGTCCCCCTCTGGGTGCAGGATTTCTCCCGCTGACCCCTATGCCATTGCGGTGTCCTGTAGCATGTTCCCCACTGAGCGCTGGGTTGCTCCTGCCAACGCCTTTGTCACTTCTGTGTCCTGTAACATGTCCCCTGCTGGGCACTGGGTTGCTCCCACCAACCCATGTAACATGTCTCCTGCTGGGTCCTTCCTGTGACTCCTAAACCATTGCCATGCCCTGTAGCATGTCCCCTGCTGAGTTCTGGGTTGCTTTCACTGACTCCTACACCACTGCTGTGTCCTAGCATATCCATCAATGGGTGTTGAGTTCATCTCGCTGACTCCTATGTCACTGTTGTGCCCTGTAGTGACGTAGGTGTCGTGGGAGGAACCACAATGCCCAGTATGGGACAGTGAAGTTTCAACACAATCTCCACTGGAGTGGTAAGCCTAAAGCCCTTTCTTTCACAGGGTGCCTTGGCTTTTAGTTCTTTCAGAGACAACAGGTTCCCTTTAAGTAGACTTTCACTTGAAAACTATCTTAATGGTTTCTGAATTAAAAGTGAATATAAATATATTTCTAAGTGCCTTTCAGCTTGCAGAATGCTAGCAATTATAAAGAATACAATATTGTTCTAAGTACTTCTAAAAATGTAAAATTAATTGCTGATCAGTGTCACTTCTTAATTAAAGGGACAGAGAAGAAAGGTTGGCAGCCTTGACTGCAGCACAGCAAGAGGCAGTGGAGGAGCTGCAAAAGAAAATCCAGCTAAAGGTTTGTATAAGAATGTCAGGAACTACAAGCACCATGGGCAGACATGTTGTCTGCTACAGCAAGCCAAAATTATGATCTGGCCTTGTTGGAGTTAAATTAAGCTACCTATGTTTTCTATTTAGTCAGAAATTAAGGCCCGAGGACTTTTTTGTATTTATTATATGGGAGGAACCTTTGAAAACATTGCCTTACCTAATTTCATAGCGTAGAAAGCAAGATATTGGGAACAGATAAGCTGCATCCAGCCCACCTAGTTTGTGAAGGAAGGACAGGGCATATCATTTAGTACACTGAAGTAAACCACCTCAGAGACTTGAAGCTTTTATTTGGAGCCCCTCCCATAATGATCCCCATGCCTCAGGCCAGTCTCTCCCTCTCTAGATGTTATCTGTGTGTGTCTGTGCACAGAGCGCTCTCCAGCAGACTCCTGTGTTACTGCTTCACCGCATCCTGGCTTTAGAATCAATTAGCATTGTTAGACTGCAGATTACCACATGACCTCTCAAGTACTACTCACTTTTCAGAACTACAAGCCCCCTTTTATACCATCAGAAGAGATTTCTGGTTGTGATTAGGGGGATTGGGGTACCGTGGAGTGCTGCAGAGGCAGCCTGTCTGTTAGGAAGTTTGAACACACAACTGTTGTGATAACAATGCTGGTACAGAACACAAGAAAATTTATTTCTAGCACCTTGCACTGGCTGTTATTGCTTCAAACCATTTCACTTTTAGCGTACATAGTTTGTACAGTCCCCATGGTTAGTCATATCTAAAGGAATGAGATAGTATATAAGGCTTTTTTCTGGAGTCTATAATTATTCTGTCACGTTCATATTCCAGTCTATTTTCATTTTTCATTACCAGCATCCGTCTTATTTATCCGAGCACATTTAAGTCTATTTTCCCTTCTTTTTTTTTTTTTTTAGAAAATCGTAACTTTGTATCTTCATACACTTAATTAAAAGTGTATCTGCACTTATTCCCTCTGCAAAGTCTCTCAAATACCTGTCAGTGAAGTCCAATTAATGCAGCTTCCTGTGATGGTGTGGCAATGATACTGCTCTGCTCCTGGATTCCTGGAGGTGTAGCAGGGGGCACGCTAATAGTATTGTCACTGCAGACTCACAAGCCTGTAGCTTCTCAATCAGCACCTGGCCATACCTAGTCCTGCCCACTGCTTTCTGCACTGACTCTGCTGCTGAATTCCTCCCACTTGTGAGCATGAGGCTTCTGGATCAACTGGTAACTGTATTTGGTACTTGTTTAGACTGTCACTCCTTTAGTTGTACTATGATGTTACATGATCATTTAAGTTTTACTCCAGGCAGTGGCGTAACAATCACCATAGCGACCCAGGCGGTCACTATGGGGCCCGGGGCACAGTGGGGCCCGGCTAGATGCCGTGCGGGCCGCCTGGGTTGCTATGGGATCTTCTGCTCCTGGCTTTCACTGGCGTCGGAAGACGAACACGCCGCTGTTCAGATCATCTGTGCAGCGGCGCGTTCGTCTCCACACAGTCAATGAGAGCCAGCAGCAGCGGGGGAGCAGGCCGGACCCGGTGTTCTATCAACGTCGCGAGCCTCTGACGTCACCGGCAGTGGAGGAGGAGGCGGGCCCGTGCTCGGCAGCAGGGGAGGAGGCGGCCTCGGTGACGAAGAAGGAGGCGGGCCCGGCGACGGAGGAGGTAAGGAGTGCGACCAGCCCACCTGAGGGTGATCCTGCAGAGCCCACCATAGAGAGTCTATGGTGGGCTCTGCAGGGTCACCCTCAGGTGGGATCTCGAGTGGGCTCTGCAAGGGGTATAACTAGAAATCACGGGGCCCCATACAAAATTTTGCTATGGGGCCCTGTGATTTCTAGTTATGCCCCTGACTCCAGACATATTTTTTACATATTTCTACTAAAAGTTAGCAATGTTTTGGATTTGGGGTAATATTGCCAGGGTTGTTGAGACTACCGTACCCTAAAGAAATACTTGTAAACTGAGTTATTTCACAAGCTTTGATAGCTACCGGGTAGTTATGATATACAGCCTTTTTGCTACGTGAAAGCTGCCACTTGAGACAAAAAGAGGCAACCAAATGACAGCTGGTAGTTTTCCCCTAGGACAGGGGTCAGCAACCTTGAACACTCAAAGATCCATTTGGACCCATTTCCCACAGAAAAGAAAACACCGGGAGCCACAAAACCCTTTTGACATCTAAAATGAAGATAACACTCCATATATCATTTTTTACCTTTATGCTATGTATATCATGTATATCATAATTGCTGTTTAAACATCTTTTACACAAAAAATGGGCATGGTGGGCCTTTATTATGTACTTTGCAGTATCATACTCCAGGTAATTTGCCTTTTCATGCAACAGTGGTGCTCAAAATCTGGTCCATGGTCCAGGGGGTTGCAGGCATGCTTACTATAAGCCCAGGAACCTACCTTTTATTTGACTTGCTGCATGCTTCTTTTTGGGTTATTGAATCGACATAGTGAAGCCAGTTGCAACTAGGCAACTTTTTTTTAGTAGGTCTGTAATGACAACCTCCATATTTATCCTATTATAAGTACATACAGGTCTTAGTGGGCACAGGAATAAACATGGCCTTGCTCTGCGCCATTGTCCCAGCATTGAGGTCCCTAGTGATGCTAGAGAGGGTGATGCTTTAGTGTCCCTCATTTGTCAGTAGCCAAGGCTCTGTTCCTATGAATAGTGCTTCTGGCTATCAGGGGATCCCAACATCATACCAATTGGTTACTGTGCCATTGTACTGGCCTCAGGACATGACGAAGCCCCGTACAATGGGAGGGGCGAAACGCGTCGACAACTAGACAGCAACCAAACCTGCAGTCACTTATTACAAGTGGACATATGATTCCAAAAAACCTCATTTGAAAGATTTATCAACCTTGGTAAAAACCTGCAATTTGGAGCTGGAGGCTCTCACAAACGGACAGACTGTATCCCGAACATCCAGGAGACTTCAAAGGAAACCCACGAGGTAGAAATACCGCTCGGATCTACCGTCGGAGAGTGTGTAACAGCAGACACCGCACGGAGGAAGTGGCGAATCATACCTACATTGAAGTGGATATTCGATCTGCACTGGGAAATCCCCAAGCCGCCCGGACTCTGAGGAGACTACAGTATCGTGAGTGATAAAAATGTTACATGTATCCGCTAAGGACATCAGTTATATAACACTCTGATACAGATACTTGTAACACCTACACCCAAAATTTAATAAAAGAAGAAAGAAAGAGGAATGAGTCAGGCGGTTGGTTTTCTAATGATGACCCAGTGATAGTCTGTCCGTGAGAAAAGCGTCCCTTCACTCAAAATAAAAGTCTTGATACACCCCACCACTCTAATTAGAGTAATGCGGTACAGACTAGGAGAAAGGAGTTAATAGCACACACGGTTAAATTTAAATCAGTGGT
This sequence comes from Nanorana parkeri, assembly GCF_000935625.1. Lineage (NCBI taxonomy): Eukaryota > Metazoa > Chordata > Amphibia > Anura > Dicroglossidae > Nanorana > Nanorana parkeri. The sequence continues at coordinate 445,430 of NW_017307404.1, read as the reverse complement.
ACCTACTACCAAATAATGGAGAAAGTGGAATTTTCAACAAACGGAAAAACAAAAGATAACAAAAGATGAAATAACCTGGGAGTTAAAATAGGAATAATATCTCTACGAACAAAGAAGACATCTATACAGGAAAAATTTCACATCGCCCAGTTTGGGTTTCCTTCCCCCTGATCAATATAACTTACAAAAGTGAATATATGTGTGCAAAGGGAAAAGAAAGGGAACCGAAGCAATAGCTATATCGGTTATTCCCTTTCCTTTCCCCCTCCCCCCATGGTGGGGATACAAGGTTAATGTTAAAACCAATGAGGATCGATCCACATATCAATCATGACTGTATGTGTTTCACAATGTTTTTAATGGTAGTTGGTGAATCTAATGTGCATTAGTGTGTGGTTTTTTCAATAAAATTATATATTTTCTACAATCGGTTGACGTGCCCGGATCCTTAAGTTGCCCGCTACTAACCCGTTATCTTTTAACGGGTTAACCCTCGTTTTTTTGTATACGTTTTGACTTTTGTTGCACTTTAAATTAGAGTGGGATTACTGGTAGGGCTGAGCAGTGATATTCTATGCACAGTGTACGGCAAGCATATCATCTGGTGTGCAAAGTGTTTAGCAGATAGGCACAGTGTACACACAGAACCACTCAGCAGATCATAATATCTGCAGAATGTCTTAGCAGCTTGCCAGTGTACAAATGGCTGGGCACCGTGTAAAAGCACTCTTTAAAAGAAGCTGTGCTGTGAACATTTTATATGCACACTTTTGTTGAGTTCTTAATTTTTTGACAACAACATTGCTTGTAACAGGACATCTATAGTCTTCGGTATCTGTGACTAGGGTTTCTGTGGTCTCTAGACCAATTAAGTGTGTATTTTGTTTCCACTTGTGTGCATTCATTTGAGTTGTATTCATACTGCTTCCTATGCTGTAGATATATTTGTTATAGTGTAATGTAAAATAAGCTTTGTGGGTCACCGTTTGTATTGTCATGTTTTGTACAGCATGATGAGAGTGTGCGAAGACACCTGGAACAGATTGAACAGCGGAAAGAGAAGGCAGCAGAGCTGAGCAGTGGCAGACATGCAAACACAGACTATGCTCCTAAACTCACCCCATATGAGCGAAAAAAGCAGTGCATGCTTTGTACCGTAATGGTGAGTGATAACCAAATGACTCCATAACAAATCTTGTGTCATATAGATTTTCTTGTATCCAAATCGTTACTTCCCATGTTCCCTCAGCAATGATAACTTCACCATCAGTTTTTGTTTTATATGCTTTTCTTTTTAATTCTGGACTCTGGCATCTGTTTGCAGAACTGTTTGTTTTTCTACTTCTGCTTCCACTAATGTATTTTTACAATTTTTTTTAGATACAGTTAGATTTTTTTAGATACAGTGAGGGAAATTTATCAAAACTGGAGCAGACAAAAGCTGGAGCAGCTGTGCATGGCAACCAATCAGCTTCTCTCTTTAATTTTCAAACCTAAAAGTGACATTAAAGTCAAAAAAAATTTCCCCTCCCCCCAATGTTAATGTCAGCACTTACCTTAAATTATGTTTCTTAATCCGATCTTCTTCTTCTTTCATGTCCTTTTCATCTGTCCCTCCAGCGCAGCGGCGGGTCTCCGATCCAGCACTGACTCCTCTTAGCTTGCTGGCACTTCCTGTCCCAAGGTGTCTACATGCGGGTGCACGCGTCCATAGACTTACCTTGTGTTTCTCCTTGTCTCCCGGCCGAAAATGTGATCTGCGCATGCGCCCGCCACCAAGATGCTTTGCGGCCGCCTGAGATATTTCACATTTTCGGGCGGGAGCGCGCGGTGAAGACAGGGGTAAGTATTAACCCTTTTTAATACACTTTTTGCATATATCTACTGCTTGCTAGCAGTAGATATATGCAAAAACACCTGAGGCTTTAATTATCCTTTAACTGAACAAACTGAAGAGAGAAGCTGATTGGTTGCCATGGGCAACTGCTCCAGATTTTGTCTGCTCCAGTTTTAATAAATTCCCTTCACAGTGTGTTACCTTGATGGTAGTATTGATATCAGTGTGTTCAATATGTTTTTATGTTTCTAAGCATAATATGTAAATATTTATGTACATGGGGATTCCACACTTGCTTGTTATATACTAAGGCTCAGCTTTTCATTCAGCATTGCTTCACAATTATTGTGCTTTACTGCTCCTTTTCTGTATCATCCATCTGGTGCATCTTCCCCCAATACTTTCACAGTGAAGGTTTTTACCTTGGTAATGGAGAGGTTTATGTTGTATCTCACTCAGTTCACTCATATGGTTGAAAACCCTAAGAATACCCTGCCTCTCCCTCCCTGGAGGTATTTACCATAGATTTACCAGCTAACTTGACATCTGTTCAGCAACCAGAGATAGATGAGCTGTCAAATCCAGAGACTCTGCTATCCCTGGATGATGAGACTCTTCCTGGTTATCCTTAGGACATGGCAATCTCCAAACAGATGGAGGTGGCCAGCTTGCTTGATAAGGCAGTCGGCAACACCCCTAGGCTGGAGGGTACACCAGCAGCTACTGCTAGTATGGTTGCTAGCCTGAGGTCTCATTGATGATGTTTCTTTGATGACCTCATTAAGGCAGCACCCAGTGCTAACATTCCACCATAAGTGCAGGGGGCGCCTACTGGGCTTTTCGAAATCAGTTCTCAGTTTTATTAAGTCTGTAAGGCTGTGACCTGGTCTGCCATTCACACTTTTTTTCTAAGCTTTACCAGGTGGGCGTTTCAGCCTCTGCTGATGCTAGTTTTGGTTGCAAAGTGTTGCAGGTGGCTTATTAAGTGTTGTTTAGTTTTATTTTTCTCAGGCTGGGTGGCTATTCCTTTTGTTGGGGTTTATTTCCCCTCTTGTGTGGACTACATTTGGACATTCCATGGTACTCATTGGATCCTGTGTCTTTTAATGGATAATAGTGAAAACAGGTTTTTGTGCTTCTCATAAAATCCTTTTCTCTAAGCCCTTTTAGGGACACATGTCTCTTCCTTCATGTGTTGTTTGCAATTGCTTTTGCATACTGCTTGCTACAACTGAGGCATAGCTGGCATGGGAGAGCTATAAGTACATTAGGGCCGGTCTAGTGCCTAGTGTCCATTCTGGTTCTAGCCGGTGGTTTATATCCCATGATATTGATTGGACCCTGTGTCCCTCAATGGTCTTTATGAAACGGATTTTACGGTAAGTACAAAAATATGTTATCTTTGTTGTCCTTTGAGGGACACAGGAGGTCTTAAACCTTAAACCTTAAACCTGGGTTTTATTGATGCCTACAGGAGTGGACACTGGCAAAAAACTGTAGGCCAGCCCTGGGTTAACCCCTCCTACTACCTGCATGCTTCAGTTTTTGCTAGTGTCCTAGGAAGATGGACATCTTTTCCTACTTTCGCTGATTCAGGACTTAACCTATTTTTTTTCCAGCAATTTTTTTTTCCCCTGCACTAGAAATTCATCTCCTTGTAGCTGTAGGAGGTCTTATTGTAGCTACCTGTAGCAGTTGTCCTCAGTCTCCACTTTTGATCTTACTGCGACTGGTCCCCTCTGGATCAGATGTTACAAGGCGAGTCTAGAAGTGCCCCTCTGGCACTGGGCGCTTTCTATACTTGTTTTGGTTATGTTAGCTGCCTGCACTTTCCAGGTCCAGAGCTATCAGTATTTGCCTCTGAGCTTGCTCTGTCTCTGGAGATAAACTTATGTGAATGGAACATCTGGCACGCCACACTCTCTTTACCACCAGATAGCATCAAGGAAGCATCTCCCTTCTACTGCTCCTGCTACAAGAGTTACGTTGATTCCTGATCTTTATCTACTGCCTGCCTGCATTAATGCTGGGTCATCTCCAGCAACATGACCTATCAGTCTTAAGTGTTGTTTGCAAGCTCCCAGCTGTCCAGGGTGTGTGAGTATTCGAGGCCTATCCTCCTAATTGCAGCCTGTACATTTCTTACCACATTTGTGGCTGCAACATATCTGATTTTAGACACACCCACTCTACAGGATTTTCCTAGCACACTGTCCACTAACGGGTCATGTTCTTCTGTACAAGGCATGCCCTGATAATGGTGACACCCATAACTGGGAGTCATGTTGCTGTTGATGTTAGAGGTCATCCCCTCCTCTGAGTCTTCCTCGCTCCGTTGGATGTTGCTGTGCCTGCTGTCATACAGAAGTCATGCAAGACCTTATGACACAGATAACTCAGTTAATCTTTACAACACCTTCCTCTGCACATTTAATGCCTCATCTGCCTGTGGCCTTAGACTTTGGCTGTGGAAAGTCTGTGTGATACCAAATCGTTCCTCTGAGGAGTTGCAGTCTTCTGCTATTATTGCTACGTTAAAAGAGACCGTTTTGGCCCTTATTGATGTGGTGCACCACAGTAAACTAGAAGATCAGCCTGTCACTTCAACCATTGTTGTATTCTTACCTTGGGTTCTACAGGACCCCTTAAACCCCCAAAACCTTCCCTTCACACCCTCTGTTTGAGCTGTGTGACAACAAAGTTTTTGCACCTCCTAAACTCTTGTCAGCACTCTTCTCTCTTAATGAGGAGTTTGCTACTAAGTGGTTAATCTCTGCTCTAGATCGGACCATCTACAGCCTTAATGTTCTTACTTTATCAATTGAGGTTTTCCCTTCCTATAAGGACTGCACTGACAAAAGACCAGAAGCTTTTCTAGGGCCATATTCTCTATGGCAGGCTCTGCCATGCACCTGGTTCTGACTGTACTTCATTGCTGAATAGGTCAATTCTATTAAACATTATCTGACGGATGCTGACATTGACCCGCAATGCAATCATTGATTTAATTGACCATTTCATTGAATTTTAGCTGTGACAAAGCATGTTATAAGCCTCCCGTTTGCTGTTTCGCATTGGTTTCAATGTTCATGCACTTGTTCAGGGCTCTGAGGCTGAAGTGCTGCACTTCAGAACCCGCTTGCAAGAAGCATTTACTCTGCATGGCCTTTGAGGGGCATCTCTTTGGGTCAGTATTAGATACTATCATTAAACATACTACTGGGTGTAAAAGTACTCACCTTTCTCAGTGGAAAAAGCCTAAGAAACAGACTCACAAGTCTTCTTCCACTGTTACTTTTTGCTGCACCCCTGACTTCCACAATGAGACCAATCTTGGTTCTCCAAACACACAACCCAAGACCTGGTATTCCAAAGCTGCCAAATCTACGGACAAGCCCTCCTTGGCATGAAAGTGCACCCCACTTTCCAAAGTAGAGTGATGTTTATAGACCTTTGCGGATTCTTGCAAGTCTGGCATACCTGATATTTGGATGCAAGAGGTGGTGTCCCAGGGTTACAAAGCTCCAGTCCCTGCTGCAGAATGTTGTCATGGGTTTTACTCCCACCTATTCACTTTTCCCAATCCCAAAAGGGACACTCTTTACCTCAAGGACTTAAATGCTTACATCTGTGGCCACAAATTTGGATCAAACCAACAGGAATTGTTATTGGATCAAAGGGGACTTTCTGGTCTCAGTGGACATTAAGGATTCCTACTTACTATTTAAGTTAACTTAAAATATTTATGTACCCATCTTTACATCTGCACTTTCTGTGATTTGTGGCGATGCCTCTGCACTACCAGTTGATTTACCTTCTATTCGGATTGTCCTCTGCACTTTGGGTATTCACTAAAGTGATGGCTCCAGTGTTGGCCCACTTATGCTCTTGAGGTATCTCAATAGTGTGCTACCAGCACAACCTCCTCTTAAAGGAACAGTTGGCAAGGGCTCTGGAGGACAATATACCCTTGACTGCAGTCTGTCCCTTTGGCAACTGGTGCCTTAATTGCTGCAATTTCCTAGAGCCTGAAAGGAAGGGCATGGAAAGTGTCCATGTCAACCCAGCCTCAGGCACCTGAAAAAGGCTCTTCCGCCCCACAATGAAGAAGACTCAAGACTCAGTGCATCACATGACCACAAATTTGGGTAAGTATTTAGGACTTTTAGAGTGTAATTTTTTTCTTGGTTGCAATGATTAGTTAGAGAGGGGTATTGTTTGTGGTGGGGAAATCTCTTGCTGAAGCAGAACTTTAAAAAACTACTACAAACATTTCTGTGACAAAAATCCTAATTGTTGTCTTTATTATAACAGTAACTTGTATATAGATTTTCTCATGCTTACATGTCAGCTCTGCTCCCTTAAAACCATGGGCTCCCAATTCCACTTCCCTTGTATCTCATGCTTACAATCTTTTGTTGCCTGGAGCATGAGATACACATCTTCCAGCTTTATATCTTGTTTACTGCATTCATAATGCTGCATGAAAATATAAATTGTTTACTTTCTGCAGTAATAAAATTTAGACTGCTGCAAGGAGCCAAAAAGTATGATTTTGTTTTTCATCCCAGTTCCCAGCTTCTCTGCTCGCTGACTTTATGTAATAAATTTATAGCACAGAATAGAACCTTTTTCCTGTTACCCAAATGGTTCCTTAAAAAAAAAAAGCCCACTAAAGTAGTTTTGCTGTACTATGATAGAGGACCGTGATAAAAGCTGTGTTTAAGATGTCTAACAACCTGCCTACTAAATAGTATGAGGAAATGAATGCCTCATGCACACGGGCATGCGATTTATATGCATTTAAAGCATTTCTAAACTCATAATGCTTGTAATGATTTGAAAGATACAAATCACTACGCTTACTTTACATTAAGTTTATGCAAAGAGTCAATATTTGCAGTGTTGACCCTTCTTATTCAAGACCTCTGCAATTTGCCCTGGCATGCTGTCAATCAACTTCTGGGCCACATCCTGACTGATGGCAGCCCATTCTTACATAATCAATGCTTGGAGTTTGTCAGGATTTGTGGGGGGTTTTTGTTCACTTACCCATTGAGAATTGACCACAAGTTCACAATGGGATTATGGTCTGGGGAGTTTCCTGGCCATGGACCCAAAATGTTGATGTTTTGTTCCCCAAGCCACTTAGTTATCACGTTTGCCTTATGGCAAGGTGCTCCATCATGCTGGAAAAGGCATTGTGCGTCACCAAACTGTTCTTGAATGGTTGGGAGAAGTTGCTCTTGGAGGATGTTTTTGTACCATTCTTTATTCATGGTTGTGTTCATAGGCAACATTGTGAGTGAGCCCACTACCTTGGCTGAGAAGCAACCCCACACATGAATGGTCTCAAGATGCTTTACTGTTGGCATGACACAGGACTGATGGTAGCGCTTACCCTTTCTTCTCTGGACAAGGTATTTTCTGGATGCCCCAATAATTGGAATGGGTATTCATCAGAGAAAACCCCAGTCCTCAGCAGTCCAACCCCTGTACCCTTTGCAGAATATCAGTCTGTCCTTGATGTTTTTCCTGGAGAGAAGTCGTTTCTTTGCTGCCCTTCTTGACACCAGGCCATCCTCCAAAAGTCTTCCCCTCACTGTGCATGCAGATGCACTCACACTTGCCTGCTGCCATTCCTGAGCAAGCTCTGCACTGGTGGTGCCCTGATCCCGCAGTTGAACCAACTTTAGGATACGGTGCTGACGCTTGCTGGACTTTCTTGGGCGCCATGAAGCCTTCTTCACAACAATTGAACCTCTCTCCTTGAAGTTCTTGATGATCTGATAAATGGTTGATTTAGGTGCAATCTTAGTAGCAGCAATATCCTTGCCTGTGTATCCCTTTTTGTGCAAAGCAATGATGACTGCACGTGTTTCCTTGCAGGTAACCATGGTTAACAGAGGAAGAACAATGATTTCATGCACCATCCTCCTTTTAAAGCTTCCAGTCTGTTATTCTTAAGGTGCCCATACACCTTACGACCATCGCAAGACTTTTGTCTTGCGATGGTCGTAAGCTTATTAAAAGCTTGTACGATCTGCCCATCTTGGACAGGCAGATCATACTTGTGATCATCGAAAAGCCTGCCCCGCTGAGGGGCGGGCTTCCGATAACCACAGTGAGGGGCGGGCTTCCGATCACTGCAAACGGGCAGTGTGCGCACACCGGCCTGTTCGGCAGTTGTCGAACAAGCAGGCCACTAACCCGCCGAGAATCGTACGAGTCTCGGCGGTTTTTCAAGCCTGCTTGTTCGACGGAAGACGTGTGACTGTACAGTAGAAACGGTTGCACGCCTTCCATACACTTTACACTCTTAACACAATCAGCATGACAGAGTGGTCTCCAGCCCGGTCCTCGTCAACAATGACACCTGTGTTAACAAGAGAATCACTGACATGATGTCAGCTGGTCCTTTTGTGGCAGGGCTGAAATGCAGCGGAAATGTTTTTTTAGGTATTCATTTTCATGGCAAAGAGGGACGTTGCAATTAATTGCAATTGATCTGATCACTCTTCATAACATTCTGGAGTATATGCAAATTGCCATCATACAAACTGAAGCAGCAGACAAATAATATTTGTGTCATCCTCAAAACTTTTGGCCACGACTGTAGTTTAGCTGTGTTTAGAACAAAATTAAATCTGTGCATCCAGCACATTAGATAACAAATTTAAAGTTTATTTAAACTTCCCCGGTCAATTTCTTCTGTGTTTAAATAAAACAAACACAGGAGGCCCGTGTAAATGAGGGCTAAGAGGCCGTGGGGTTGCTTTACAAAAGTCAAGCAGGCTGTTCACTTGGCCAGGGAATTTGCACATTGTAGGGGAAGTCATGTTCCAGGAAAATAAAAATATTTTTTTCATACACTTGATTGGATGTCAGAAGTCAGCAGAGCTTCACCTCATTCACTAAACTAAAGGGGAACTTCCCCTGTAAAGTGAACAGTCTATTTGCCTTTGCCTATTTGTAAATCAGCCCCTGTGTGTCTAAACATTCTACAACCAGATCTATTTCCTGTTTTTTGATCGTTTAGTATGTTATTGTTAGCAAATAAAGAGTTGTCTGGGTGTTGTCTGGGACTGACCTCAGCCAACCCATAAAAAAAACACCCTGTTTGTTTTGTACAAGAATCAGCAGAGTTTGGACCTGGGAATAGTGGGGCACAGTATTTCATATTACATCTCCAGAGAACTCAAATCATGAGGCTGACAATCGGCTCAAGTGAATGTGCTTCATGCTGTTCTGTCAGTAATCCTGAGGGGACCATAAATGTACCATGTTCTGATGATTGGTAATTATAAAAATGCTAATTTGTTTATAATCATCTCCAAGACCAACTAAACAAAACAGTTTTGTATTTATATCTCAGTTTAAAACTATATTTAGGTTGACTTATACTGGCATACTGTACATCTTTAACACTCATGCTGTTGCATTTTTCCCAGCTTTAAATATCCTTTTTTTGTGTGACAAAATAAGTTATTATGTATCTTTAATAGAAAATATGTTAATTAAAAACTAAAATGTTGAATCCATTTTTGCGGCAGATTTCCTCTGAAGTTTACCTATTCAGCCATATTAAAGGAAAAAAACACCAGCTAGCAGTACGAGAGAACAGCAGCATCCAGGGCCGGGAATTGTCAGATGAAGAAGTGGTGAGTACAGAAATAAATATAGCTTTTTTGAAAGGGTCAAAAATGAACATTGTTTCAGCATGATACTACTCGGCTGCTAAGGTGCCTAATGTAATTTTCTCCAAGGCTCTTCCTTTTTATGACTGCCATGTTTAATTCCTATGGGATTATATTCAAGGATCTTATTCCTACATCTTTGTTTTGTGTGAGCTAAGTTCTGTTCACTGCAAGCACAGTGACAGCAGAATAAATGTAGCAGGATATAATCTCCTCCTGTTCTGTTCTTGTACTGCTCACTGTCAGGGCCGGCCTTAGGGGTGGGCGGCCGCACAGGGCGCCATGGCAACAAGGGCAGCGTGTTATGCTATTTTGTATTCAGCCATTGGCGTGTTCTGGAGGCAGCGCTCATGACGTCATATAAAACCGCACGTGTTGGGCGCCGCCATCTTGGTGTATATCTAGGTATACACCAAGATGGTGGGGCCAATATCGGCTGTGTGAGGTCACCTGATGCCACGCATGCATGGCATCATGTAACATCATGCTCCCTGCCTCCAAGATGGTGGTACGCATTCACAGAACACGCTGGTGGCCAACATGGCCGCCGCACATTCTCAAACAAATTATTATTATGTGTCTGAATACATTTCTCGTATATTCGGACATATAGTAATTCATTAATTTACATGTAGCCCGGGGGTCTGTGTTCTGTTTTTTATTTTTACTTTTCTAGATGCACTTACTTGAAAAAAGGGGTCTGCATGACATCCTGACACTTTATTTGTATAGACTTTATTGTAGCTTGACATTTATGGCTTACCTTCTGTTGTTTTATTTGATAAGAATACTTCTATTTAGTTTAAGGATGACAGCGGCTCTGTGCGTGGCAGAGCGGGGGATCGGTTAATATCATCGATATTTACCGATCCTACGTGTGAGAAGGACAAACAGCTTGCAGTGAACAAGTACTCTGCTCAGATGAAAAATAGCTTCACTCATTTTGAGATTTAGCTTCAAATGGAGAATGTAATGAGCCAGTCCACACCTCAGAATGCATTTTACAGCTTCATGCTCATTTATATTCATAAAATAGTGTAGCAAAACACACAGAATTTGCCCCTCAAATGGGTTAGTTCAGCAGGGCCTTACATCACAGCCCTGACCTAGGTACAATAACCCTGGCCTTGACTCCACACACAAGCTGTCTGCTTTAATTGCTGCTGTTTCCTGAGAGGAGCCATGAATGCCTGCACTCCCTTAATTAAAGTAGAATTAAAGTCACTTTCGATTTTACATATATCTACTGCTAGTAAGCAGTAGATATATGTAAAAACAAAATAAAAAGTTACCAAATAGGTAATTACTTACCTGTGTCTCCGCTGCTCGCTCCCATCTGAAGATTCTTGAGCAGCCTAATGGATCATGGGGCGTGCCCGGGTGCAGTAGAGATCTTTGGCGGGGAGAAGAGGAGAGACACATTAAGTCAATGCATGCAGCCGGGAGCGTGCACGTCGGACAGATACCGTGGGACACAAAAGACACAGCAGTCAGCGCTGGATCAGAAACTGGCACCAGCGCTGGAGGGGCTCCTGTAAACAAGTGGAAGGAAGAAGATGATTAGATCAAGAAGCATCATTTAAGGTAAGTCATTAAAGCAGCATGGGGGGTGGGGGATTGTGACTTTAATGTCTTTAAATCCTCTCCTGAGCTACCTGTTCTGAAAATTTAGGCACTCTCTTACTGCCAAAACCATCTCTCAACCTGTCACTTACCACAATTTCACAGTAACAAACACTTTTTTCAGTCACGCCAAACCTTATGTTTCTATTTGACTCATTTCCTTTTATGTTTTTTTATGATTATTAGTTATTTACATATACCTCTCTGGTTTAATTTATTTGAACTCTGCTTTTGTTATAATTCACATAAACAAATATGTTATCTATTTTTTTCCAATGAAGTAATTGCTGGTGTCTATTTCTGGGTTGCTGCCATTGTGCTGAAGCCTCCCCACCAGCATACAAATAACTTTTTTCTTTTAAGTATATCGCCATACAAACATTTAAGATGTCAGTTAGGATTTAAACTTCATTTATGATTTTAAGATTAAACAGCAGTGCATGCTATAAAAGATAATTGGAAAATAGAAAAATGGAAGCCTTTTCCAAATGAACTTAAAAATATGCTGAAACGTGCAGAGTCCTGTAGACTACCCTCCAGGTAATAGAGCAAATGTTGGCACATATATAGCGAGCACCACACCAATCAAATATCTTTGATATCCAGCTTTCAATAAACAATTCATTTGATCAGTGACATGATTAAGCTGTGCTTCCGTGTTCATAGAAATCTCAATCAAAATGTCAATTGTACTTGTACTTACTGTGCTGTAGGTACACAAAATATCTCATTGTTTATAACTCTCACATTAAAATGTCTAAAATTAAAGCGGGTGTAGAAGGATTGGATTCTCTAGTCACTTTTTGACCCCTTTCTTGTATGAAATGGTGAAGCTGTCACCTACACTGAACATCTCACAAAACCCATGTCTGAACAGACACAGCACATATAAGTAAACATTTATTATGCTGTTTTTATTATAGATATTTTCAGTTTTTCAAGGTGCCAATAAACATTCCTGTTAGGCATATTAAACTTGTGTATAACAATCATGTGCCGAGCTGAATAAATATATACAATTCAGTGAAATATGTGATATAACAAAAATATATAAGTATATGCTTTAAAAAATATATTCAAAAGAGCACATCAAAACATGAAAGATGAGAACAGAGTGATAAAAACAAAGTCCAATGTACAACAATTATAATCATGCAAACAAATGCAGGGTATAGTCCACCACTAGATAGATTTATACTTCCAAGTAAGCAGTTGCCACAGAATCCTTACAGATCTACACCTCCACCCAGTGAATGCAAAAATTGGAACAGTGCTCACCTGGGTAGATAGACCCATAGAACTAGGTCTTAAAGGAGAACTATGGGGTTTGGGCTTTTCGCCATAGTTCTCCTTAGGGTAACAGGAGGACACAAACTAGCATCCTCCCGGAACCCTAAGCTCAGTATACTGAGCGGTATACTGAGACGCCGCAGCTGAAGCGGATCCCGACAATTATGTCTAGATCCGCCCAGCTGCGCGCGTGACAGTTGGCTCTGCCTATCTAGAGGCAGAGCCAGCTGTACCCGCCCCCTCCCCGTCCGTTCCGCCAGTCAGCGCTGGAGGATTGGAGCGGGGAGGGGGGAATCCAGCCCCTCCCCTGTCACGGCAGAGAGCTGTGACAGGATCGAGAAGTGAGCGAACGCCGGGAATGTGTTCGCTCACGTCCCGATCTACTGAGCCAACCTGTGACAGTCTCATTGTCACAGGTCGGCTAGAACTATGTGGTGAGTGAAAAGCACTCACCTCATAGTTCTCCTTTAAAGCACGTTTCCCTTCTTAATAGGGGAGGGAAGCCCGTATGAATGAAGACCAGATAACCTCAGCTTGCAAATTGAATCATCATTTCAAAGGGGGACAAAATCTAAAGAGGACATAGTGCGTATCATCCAAAAAATACAATTTATTGAATAAAAGCAGGTACTCACAATGTCACAGGTGACAAAAGGCATAGAACAAATATCCAATGGACACCACAGTACAAATCTATGGGTGCAATGGGACTCCCGTCCGTCCGGCTCAGCTGAGGAAAGGGACGTTGAATGCTCAGTCCCCCATTTTTTTAATCTATCTTGAGTGCCTAGTTGCTCTTATTTGCATTTATTTACTGGCGCTGATCACATATTGTTTTCATATTAAAGTTGTATTAAACACTCAAAGTTTTTTTTTTCAGTAATGAATCCAGATCAAACAATTATACATTGCCCAGCAAAGTATGTCTGTAAATTTTTGTTCAAGCACTTAGTCATGTTTCCAAACAGCTGGTTCCAACTCTCACAGCTTGGCTTCCCCAAACTTATGGGCTGCGTACAATATCACAAGGGACAGAGCAGTCTCCAGAAGCTGCCTATCTCCCAGCTTAGAGGAGGGCGGAGCAAGGAACATAGAAGTGGCTTGCCTTGCCATGCCAGTGTGTTTGTGGAGATATTCACATCTTACTAGCACACACAAGGGTGACTCCATAGGACCCTGCAAGTGAAAGCAGCCACCCTAAAACAGGATATTAGGGCCAGTGCTCATGGGACCAGCTGAATCTGTAGGAGGATAAAACTTTTAAACCTTAAGAAACATCAACGAGCTTCACGTACCCCTTTCCCACTCTGTTCCTCTTTTTTGAGGGGTAAGGGCAGTTTGAGGTAAGTTTGGGGTCAATGCCTGGACATACACTTAAACCTGTTTTTGTTCAAAAATTGCTGCTGCCCCCCATATATTGGCACTGGTACCACTGAGGATGGCTAGATCTATCATTTTGTTCTAGCCTTTTTAATAGCATGTGTATGTGGCAGTCACAGAACATCATCATTCAAGTCTGATGTATTATAAGTACAGATTTAGACGTCTGCTTTAAAGCCATTCAATCCCACTAATAATTCACCTGCTGTAAAGTCCTGTTTCTCATAGTACAGTTCTTGGTTTACAGGTTGAAAAGGTATGATTTATTGATTGAGGGCTTGACCAAACAGCATTGTGAGCTTGTTCAGTCAGGGCCCTCTCCTGGAGTTGTCATTTGCACCCTTCATTGTTTAATGTACTTCACCACATAATACATTGACACTTTAAAAAGAAAGGATTATAATTACAGTTTTGCTGGGAATATTAGGAACAATATTGAGATAAATTGTACATAAAGCCCAGTATTCTCTGTTATGTAAGCTAGGTGCTGGGATGTTTGGTATAACCCTTTTTAAGTGTTTTTCTATAATTATATATTAATCTCTCTGTTCTCTCTAATCTATGCTCTCTAATCTATGCAGCAAGCTCTAGCATATATAGTCATGTGAAAAAGTAAGAACACCCCATGGAAATTGTTAATTTTTTTCAGGCAAACATTAGATCTTTATTCAAACAGGAAAAGCTGATTGTGTCATTTTCTACTACTTCAAATCCATGACATTAGAATCAGGTGTTCCAGACTGTGTGTTATGATTAAAACCTCCTTAAAGGAGAACTATGGGGTCAGTGTTTTTCCCCATAGTTCTCCTTAGGGTAACGGGAGGACACAAACTACCGTCCTCCCATTACCCTAAGCTCAGTATACAGCGAACTACTGCCTGCGGTATACTGAGACGCCGCAGCCGGAGCGGATCCCGTTGTAGATGACGGGATCCGCCCAGCTGCGTGAGTGACAGCTGGCTCTGCCTATCTAGAGGCAGAGCCAGCTGTACCCGCCCCCTCCCCCGTCTGTTCCGCCAGTCAGCGCTGGCAGATCGGAGCGGGGAGAGGGGAATCCAGCCCCTCCCCCGTCACGGCAGAGAGCCGTGACAGGATCGAGAGGCGAGCGAACCCGGTATGTGCTCACCTCCCGATCTACTGAGCCGACCTGTGACAGTCTCATTGTCACAGGTCGGCTAGAACTATGAGGTGAGTGAAAAGCACTCACCTCATAGTTCTCTAAGTAAACCTGTACTATGCAATGCAGGCCACAGCAACATGTTTACTTGCGCATACCTTCCTTTCGCTTACCTGCTGGTCCATTAGGCCACTGGAAAAAAAAACAGAGGAAGACCAGTGTAAGGTGCAAGTTGTGATTTGGTGCTTGAACAGCCAGTGACCAGTGCTGTAACATTAGGGACATGGGAGTAAGTCACATGCCCCCCATACGCAAAAGTACCCGCTATTACTTTTCGCTTCCCACAGCCAAATGGAGCAGCAGTGGAACAAAAGGAAGGTGAGTTTGTGCATCTGGAGAGATTTTTAGATCCGTATGAACACATACACTATTTTAGGCAATCACATCACAAACCTGGGCAATTTAAACTGCACATAGGGTGAAAAAATGCATAAACACAGATGCATAAACCACATATTACAGATTTACCTAGTGAAAACTGTATGTGAAAACATTGAGTAGATGCTAACATCTAAGGTTCTATGCAGGTCTCAATTTTACTATAAAAGTCAGGTTTGGCCTTTCAATTTCACATCTTCCAAGCCTTTCTGTTGGTCAGTAAGGCTGCCCATCACTTTAACAGTTGAGATTTGCATACATCTTTTATCACCTATATCTCTGGAGCTGCTGACCATTGTTCAGTGAAGGTAACATCTGTTTATGCATTTTTTCTATTCTGTACGTGGTTTGAATTGCCCAGATCTGGGACACTTTTACTGTAACTACCCAGGACTTTATATTCCTCTTAACTTTATGTTAGAGCTCACCACATATGTTATTGCATTGCCTATGTTTAAATACGTATTTCAAACAGTCTTTAAACAATTCGTTTGTTTTTTTTCCCTTGAGAAACATGAAACAGTTAGAAATTGTTTTGGGCTTCATTTTGTTATTAATTATTTATATAAAATCTTTATTTTATAATATGCAGGGTGCCACCCATGACACTGGTAAGAAGTACAAGTTTTCTAAAAAAAATAAAAAAAAGCATGGGCATTATGAATAAAGTAGACAATGAAAGGCAGCGAGGGGCGATTAATCACCCCACTCAAATTACTTGTTTATTTCTATGCATGTAAATTTGAGCTTGGGCTTTTCATCTCTGTAAATAAAAGTTTTTTTTTCAGTATAGCAGTTTGGGCTCTACAACTCCCTTGCTGGCCAACATGGTCTTTGGAAGGGAGATATGCAAGGCTTCAGACTTATGGTAATTAATGTGGACATTTGATGGTTCTCCTTATTTCTTGAGGAGGTTACGGATGGAGGTGTCGGGGGAAGTTGGAGAAAATAGGAGATCATCCACATAAGCGACGACCTTATGTTGGCATGGACTAATACGGATGCCTTTAATGTTAAGGTTGGCCAGTTGTTTCTGGAGTAATGGTTCCAACATTAAGATGAAAATACGAGAGAATAAGGAAGTGGTGACATGTACCTTTTAGTTATTCAAAAACACATCAGAAAGGGTCCCATTCACTTGAATCTTTGCAGAGGTAGACAAGTATAAGAATTGTATCCAGTAAAGCATAAAAGCGCCTATAGACTTCATAGCAAAGGATAGATTTCCTCCGCGTCTGTGGAAAACAGGATACAAGTATGTCTCAAACAGGCCTGTGTGGAGAGCATATAACGCTCAGTTGGTATTATTTGGCTTCTCGCATGGGCATGAATCCAACCGATCATCTGGGTGGATGATGCATTGGAGGTGGGGAAGCAGGCATAAGTATAGAAATTAATCAAAACATTTTATGTCTGCTTTCAGTAAAGAGATAGGGTGGTAGCTAGGGCAGACCGACAGATCCTTACTTTCTTGTAGAAGTGCTGTGATATGCTCTGAAGTAGATTCCAGTGGTTTGTGGCCTTGAAAGCAGAATATTTAGATGACAGACACTGAAAGAAAACAGCAGGTAAATCATATGATACCTTATGTATTATACCATATAATGAAGCCCTAAAGTAGTTTGTATGGATAAGAGTTCTGTGACCTTTCTTAAAGCACTTGACCCCTGTTGTCATGCTAATATACATGATAAAATTAAGATTGTGAAATTTCTTTTGGACTTCTAGTGTGCTTGGTAACTATTGCAGAGGTAATGTTCATATCTGTATGGCACATTTTTACAAATATGGCAGTCAGTACTCATCACAAGTAGTAAGAAAAAGCGGTATAATCTCTGTTGTAAGTACCAACCTACAATAGGTAGTTCATGTGTCAGCTGTCATGGTAAATTGGTAAATATAGCATTGCTTACATAGGCGCTGGAACCATTACACATTTACATCTTACCAATGTGTCTTGAGATATTTATTACCTCCTGGATCAGTTCCATACCTTTAATTTGAACTCTTGCCACAAAAGAGATTAGCGAAACTTCAGTATTTGTATGCATCTTCATATTGTAATATGTGTTGTTATTGAGGGCCCTGGATAACAGTTTTGAGTTAGAGAACACTGCAATGTTCTTTAAAAGGAACATGATAACCCCAAGTTTTCCCCATCTATTGTTAGATATAGAATTAAGCATTGTGTAAATATATTATCATTACACCATTTAGGTATTGACGGGTACGTCCTTGGAAAACAAAAACAATTGTGATTGTAATAAATATACATCTTCACTTGATGGTAGCATTAGAGAGCTGTATTATTCAGTTGAAGCTCAATCAGAGAATGTAAGTACTCAGGGTTATTAGTTTCTATGCAGAATGTCTTGTGCATGATATATACGTCTCTGGTGACCTCACACACGAGTTGGCTCCTTGATAATAAACACCTCTCCTGTGAACTCACACAGCTGCCGTTCTGACCTCGCACACTTGACTTTTTATACAGCTGTCCTGCTGACATATTCTCTACTGATGCATAGAAGATAATGCCAGGAAACATGGCTGATCAGCAAGGACAAGCTTTCCTAGTGCTTCTCTCATGAGCTAATATTGCTAATTTTGGCCATTGATAGAGTTTAAAAAAAATCACTTTTTAAGCATATATTATTTGAATTTACAAAGACAGTCAAACTTGTTGCAGTGAAAGAAAGCATGTGAATGTACATATAGTTGTAATCATTATGTGACATTTAAATAGGCGAATAGACATTGATATGGTTAGTTTACTTTTACAGGTTGTATGTACTTTGAGCTATGTGCAGTGCAGTGTAGTGTTTAGTTAGTTTTAAATGTTTGTGTGTTGATTTAGCATATTTTAATCCTTTTCCACATGCAACAGGAATCTATTTTGCTGACTGAGCATATAATGCTGTGACGTTGCTATACCTTTTTTTTCTATAGTCATTCTCCAGGCAAACTGGAGAACCGAGCATAAAAATGTTAATCCATAACGCCATACATCCTAATACACGTCCACACAACCTTTCATTATAAACAGGGATTTTTAGTTTGCATATATTGCAAAACATGTGCACGTTGGCTTTGTCAGACATGCTCGAACATGTACTGCAGTTTTGGCGAACCAAGAATCCCTGTTAGTGCAATGTTTGTTAGAAATATGTTTGACTGAATAGTACTTTGCAGATGTTTTTAAGAGTTCTAAAGTCACAGCATATACTTTCCTGGTATGACATCAGCATTGTAATAGGAATACACACTAGAGGTTGTTTTTGATAATGCAATTAAACTTTACTTTAAAAACTCCCTTCCCAGATTCACAGTGTGCTTTGCGCCTCTTTCTGCTTCATGTGATGCAATCTCAATTTCTCAACAGTACACAGCCCATGATGCATTGCTTCCAACAAGCAATCATAATGTTACATTGTTCAGATGTTAAGTTGTAGGTGAAACGGCAGTCTGTGTTATAGTCTTGACACAAGGAAGTGCCTATTTACAGGGCTGAGTGAAATGGTGTCAGTGCATTGAGGGAGTCCTGGGAGGAATAATTAAGTTTACAAACAAACCTTTAACAGAGAATGTTACTTGAATGTGATCACACCTCTCTAGCACCTGAGATACACATACACATACACACACTTGAAAATATTTGTAAAGCCACACTGCCATTCCAAGGCACCTCAGCAAAATGTAGTCCCTAATTCCAGTCAGAGTCAGTCAGAACAGAACTTCCATCTTTGGACATGGAAAACAAAGAATACATTGAGAGCAGGCCTTGCATGTAGCCCATTTTTCTTAAAGGTGCAGGTACACGCCAGAAACCCAGAGTCACTCAATGGCAGCTGAAGGCCTCTGGTTTCTGTCTGCATAAATACAAGAAATAATAAACATGTCAATCATAAAGATCAATTTATACCTAACAGTTGTATAGTGCACATGGGCAAGGTAGTTCGTAGAACAGTACAGTAAAAAAGTACATTAGTACATATACTTGCAAAAAAGAAAAAAGAGAACAAGCTTTTCCACTAAAATACTCTGATTAGCTAGCTACTTAATCTGAGCTTAGGTGATCCAGGGATTCTTTGCCCATCAGTCTTTCTATAGTGTCATATTTCTTATACCCCTGAACATTTTTTAATAAATTATTTCTTTCTATAAACTTTTTTTAAATGCATCAACGTGTGTTGCATTAAGGCAGCCCATTCAAATGAATTGTCTAGCAACACACCAGCAGGGTTATTCACAAAAGGGTGAAGAGTTTGGAGAAGGCAGGAGAAGTGAACAATCTAGGACCACATAGCTGATCTGGAAAAATTCTCCAATTCAGCTCACTTTCCAGTTCAGCTATGTTGTCCTAGATTGTTCACTTCTCCTGCCCTCTCCAATTCTCCAAACTCTTCGCTCTTTTGTGAATAACCCTGTAAAAGACCAAAAAAATCAAACATGCACCATTTTTGGCAACATAGTTCACCAAGATGCAGCATAGTGCATTGTGATGTACAGGAACTCATGTGCATTGGAGCTGCGTTGCCTTAGTACATTGGGGCGCCATTCCACAACGTGCTTATGCTCACAGCATACCTCAGTGAAAAATGAACCCAGCCTACAAGATGAATGACACCAAAAAAGATGTAGATCTCAGACAGGGAAAGTTGCACGGCATATAATGAGTGGCACAAGTCTGCATACCTACTTAGAGGACTTCTGACAGCACTGCTCAGTTTGGCAGTGGCAACTGTAAAAGCAATAGAGGTAACCCAGGTGGCCTTTCTGGCTTCAGCACTGGGTCAAGCTTGCCAGCAACGCATCAGAGCTCACAGAAAAATGATGTTTGTTCCCTAGAATTCCTTTTTAGTAAATGAAAAGGGGTCCTTGTTTTTCCTTTTTTCATTATTTTCCTCCTTATTCTGTCAATGATTTTAGAATTCACTTATTTTTAATGTTTGTTCTTTAAACACACCCATTAATGATGCATCTAAGACAGACAGAAAATTATAATGGTTTGTTGCTAATCCTTGTCTCTAGTAATGAAAGTGTGTTATTTATGACTCCCCAGGAAAATATTTTAACTTTCATTACCTCAGGAATAAAATGTAAGCTTGTTAGAAGAGGTCATGTTTTATGGTTGAAAGGCTCAACTCAAATATGTTTACTTAAGCTGTTTACAATTACACTTTCTGCATTAATAGGCTCGCCACAAATAATTTCTCTCATCTAGCTGGCTCACGGTCAAGTACAGTAATTAATTCATGTATAGGTACCTAAAACTGTAATACATAAACTGGACAGGTTCCAAAGGACAGGTAAGCTTGAAGCCTTAAAACGTAGACATCAAAGTGTTACATGTATATACATTTTTTGTAAGAAAAAGAACAATCACCGTGAACTTACATATTTATATCAGACACTTTAGGGACTGGTTGACACACTTGGCCTTATTTAGTAAGACTCCTTGTCCGTAAGCACAGTAACCAGTAAAAAAACAAATCAGAATTTAGGCCCATATACACTTGTGCGATCTTTTGCAATGTGTTATTGCATGTAATGTTGTGTGTTCACATACAGTATGTTGCATTTAGGCAGACCACTCATTTGAATGGGCTGCCATCATTGAGGTGCCATTCAAAATGAATGGCACTGCACCTCTGTACATGGGTTGCCATGTGTTATGGTAACATGAGGTAAAGCATATATTTGTGAAGCCTGCCTCTCTGCTGAAGTCAGAATTAATGGATTCTAATTGAATGCTATGAGGTTACTGGACTTGAAGTGCGCTTGTGCCCAGACAGTGGACAATAAACTATTTACATGTTCTTAAAGAAGAACTCCAGGCATATGATATTTAACCTTTGCAGTGGGACTCCCCCTGCACTTCAAGTGTCAAGTGCTTGTTTTGTCTTGGGAGCTAAAATAACAAATATATACTCACCCGAACATTGGATCAGTCTGGCTGCTAGATTTGTCCCGGCAGCCTCGCTTCCCCTCTTCTCCAGTGGTGTCATATCCCTTGGCATCCTCACATCTAATGCACTGTATTAACGTGATGACGCAGAGGTTCTTAGACTGCCGAAGCGGAGGGGGAGAAACACTGCAGGGACAAGTCTTGCAGCCAACCAGATCCAATGTTCAGGTATATATTTGTTATTTTAGCTCCCTAGACAAAACAAGCACTTAACACTTGCAGTGCAGGGGGAAGCCCCACTACAAGGATTAACATTTTGTATGCTGGATAGATTCACATCTAGGCAACACCTATTTTGTGCAGGGTTTTTCTTGCGGTTTTTGCGTGCTAGAGACGTTTTACGTACGTATATTAAGTTGCATGTTTTTGTGAGCAGATTTTGGCACATTCATGTGAATGGGCAAAACGCATGCAAAAGCACACAAAAAAATAGCAATGCACATTTTTCAAGCATTTTCTATTAAGTCTATGGGACCAAACACACTGAAATCTGTCCCAAAGTAGCTCATGTACTATTTCCAATGACAGGCGTATTTCTGCTTTTGACAAAACTCACAAGTGTGAACGGGGGCCATGGAAATGAATGGGATTCCTTGGGTGGAGCGTTTTGTCTCACTGAATCAGCTGCGACAATACGGCTAGGTGGGAATGGAGCCTTAATGTAAAGTTCTTTGTTCTGAAACATCCTCAAAGATCACAAAAATTACTCTCAAGTCAGGTTTCAGTCTGTTTTTAACAGCTTAGAAACATCTTCTGTTTTTTTTTTATTTCACTTCCTGTGTTGTGAACTTTGAAAACTAATTTCTCCACAGTGCTTATAGATACAGAGATGAATGGGAGCTTGTTTAAAAGTTATTTTACTGCTTGCACAGAATATGTAAATACTTTAGTGTGCATGATCTGGGCCAAGGTTCACTTTAAGAATAAAAAACATTTTCAATAAAGCCAAATTTGTTTATAGTGTAACCAAGTAAGCGCACACCTCATTCTACTACTACATTCACAGGCTCTTGCCAAATATAGTCTTAAAGTAGTATTAAAGGCTGGGTGTTTTCTGCCTTAATGCTTTCTCTGCATCAAGGCAAAAGACACCCAGCACTTTTCAAACACCCCCGACGCCCCCTACACATACCTGCAGCCACTCATCTCCTCCACTGCTACTGGGAAGATACACAGGTTTCCCCCAAAGTTCCTGTTAGGGGGTAGGGTACTGAGAGCAAAGGAGCCGTAGGCTCCTTCTGCTGTCCGTCAAGTTATGACTTCAAGGGTGGGTGCTTGGCCAGCCGCATGCTGTGTGTGTCTATGGACGCACAAGCTAGGTGCGGGCATGTTCGTGCACATACGGGTGCCTCCGGAGCAGTTGGCTAGCTAATGGAGGCACCTGTACACTTGAAAATGGGAAATAAAGGATAAAATAACTTTTTTAAAGTTAAAATTAAGTTTAAAAAAACAAAAGCGAAGGTTTAATGTTTCTTTAAGGTTATTGGAAATTATGCAACGATAAAAAAGTGCTATATGACTAGAGACATATGATGCTGTAACTGCTAGATTATTTACTCGTTTGTGTCACCTGAAGTTAGAAGCAATCAGTTATGGAACGGTATAATTTCAGCAGTGTGTTAATTATGCACTCTGACTGTGCTATTAATATGTATATCAACACATGCACTTGATTGGCTTAACTATTTATATAAGGAGCCTGAGCCAGCAAGTTAGTTGGGTGCACTCTTACTGTCTTTGTTACTGACCTTAGCTTTGTCCCTGACCTGCAATTATACTCCACTTGCTCTGACATCAGTTTGATCCTGTCTCTGTCCCCTGCCTCTCATTATGGTTGCGATGTGCTGGCTCCACTCACTCTTCTGATATGACCTCTGGTCTTCCTTGTGACTTCTCACTTCAAGTACCAGTGCTGCCTGTCTTTTAATGGTATTGTCCAGTAGGCTCTTTGTTCAGGTGATAGAATCCAGTGCCTATGTTCTAAACATCTAAGTGGCAGTAGGAGCATAACACCTTTGGGAGACAGAAGAGGCAGCTGCTATAGGCAACGCACAACATAGAGTGACTATAGTAAATAAAGTGTAGCACAATTATGTAGACAAAATGATCAAATCAAATTTCATACTACTAGCTATGCCCTGGCCTAGATAATTGAGAACCCTATACAGGCATATGTTATATAACAGTTTTTGTGAGTTGTGAAACCCTTATTCGGTATGTTTGTTTTTTGTCTTTTAGGCTGCATGCATACTTAAAGCTACCTATATGCCCATTAATGAGTTCGCCATGGTTAACACGCTTTTTTACAGGCTCATTAAACAAAACATTCTCTTTTTATTGATCACCTTCTTTATAAAATGATATAGTATTTGTATGAAAGTGAATGCCTTCAGTTGCCGTAGCTTACAAAGTGAAGGTTTACATCTTCTGGTAGACTGCCCTGGTGGCAGTATGCCAATTTTGCATCCACCAGCTTATCATTCTAGTGTGTACAGAACCACTAGAGGATAGAAGTTAATGGTAACATTACCAGCTCTCACAGGCTCAGCTTTCTAGGTTTCTTTTGTCTTTATTTTTTTTCTTCAACGCCCTAAATTCTCCCTATGGGAAGAATACGGTTTTATCTTTTGATTATATGTTTTATTAATGGAATTTATATAAAGATTAATATCACAGAATTAAACCCTGATATTAGCATAACAGTGATGTTACTTAATATGGATCTTTTCTTCGACACTTATTTTGGAAATGGCACTAATCCTTTTTTTGATCTTCATCTTATGTAAAACCAATCTTGACATTGCTGATATTTCCTATGCTGTATTTCATGAGTCTTGATTGCAAATTTTGGATCAGTGCATCCTTCCCTCCTCTGAAAGTTAAGAAGTGTGGGAAATGGGTAAATATTGTCCATGTGCACTACCAGTAAATGTGATAAATGATCCGGCTTTCTGCATTTAAGAGACTCTGTCATAGGGGAAAAACAAAATTGCTGCAGGTTAAACTACTGCAAATCGCCGAAACTTCTTGGTAGTGTCAGAACATGCAGCTAAGTCTCGTTCCAACACATTTCTATTGGTCTATCTTTATGATCACCACCCTCACTGGCCAGTAGAAATGTGCAGGAAGTGTCAAAGCTTTGTGAGAAGAATCCAGCATTTGGCTGTGGCAGTAGAGTCTGGGAGGCTGCTGAAGTGCCTGCACTTTATACTTGCACATTTTTTTTTAATTTCCCATGACAGAATCTTTAATACAGGGTTGCTCTTTTTTGTATTAAAAAGTGACTAGTAGCAGTAAACAATATGTATTATAGTATATATAGGGTTATTCTCGTGCCTTCTCAATTACTCTACCCCTAGAACATACTGTGGAAATCTGCAGAGGAACTTCCATATATCTCTACTGCAGTACAGTAAATTGTTTCCAGTGCTCCTGTTTGAACATTGGGTTTTGTTGATGTCCCAGCCTTACCCGTTTTTTTTAATTTATTGTCTTAATCACACAATTGACACATTTCCTGATAACACCGGTACACAAGTGTCCTGCATTACTTGCGTGAAGATGTATATAAATTAGGCAGTACTCCCTGAATGGTGAAAATGATGTATCTCGTATGTTTGTCACTCTTTTAGGAGCATCTTTCTTTGAAGAAATATATAGTGGATATTCTAGTAGAAACTGCACCTCCTGCCGAACCTGTAAAGGAGGTCGAAGAGAAGCAAAAAAATAAAAAGAAAGCTAAAAAGTTGAAGACCCGCATGAATTCCAGGTATGCTTCCTTTATTGTATCTAAACCTACCCTTGTCATAAAAGAATTTGGTTTCATTTTTATATGGTTACCTGGTAAGAGAAGAACTGTAGGCATATTAGAAGACCTTGAAGCAGCACAGGGAGACCCAGCAGAAGAGGAAGCCCCAACATGTCTGGCTTAATTTCTTCTATTTCAGTAGCACCCAACAACTAATATAGGATAAATATATAAATGATTATTATTCGAGAATTATTAATCTTCTGTCAGCAGGATTCTGTCTCATACTTAGTAAGAAATAGTTTATGTCTAAGGAGACAGTTTATAGCTCAAGTCTATCACCAGTATGAAACAAATTCATATTTACAATTTAATATTAGAATTTCCTTTAGTTTATCATTTTTTTTTTTTTATGTAGCAAAATCCATTAATGTTTTGAGAAGTTTTACGCACATCTAAGACACACAAGGTCACCTGTAAATCTAATTATTGATTGTTATTTGGAAGAATGCCAATAGAGAAAATAGTATATTTTGACCAATTACACCGTTTAATTGGCTCAAAATTGTTTTCATTAACAATCTTCAGAGTAGCTTGCAGGAAGGGATTTAGATCAGCTAAAAATGAGAAAAAATGCCCACTTAGAGGCTAACTTTTTCCTCTGTGCTTTCATCCCCTGGATTTGAGGGTATGTTCTAATACAGATCGCAAGGGATCTCTTAGCTAGGTCACCGTTACCTCAGTGCTGCAAACAAGTGGAAACAACTGGAGAGAAAGCCATTGGTGTATATTTGTACTTGAGGTCCAGAATAGTGAATAATCAAAATCAAATCTGGGAATGGCAGTATGCAAATAAAGCCACTCAAAAACCTTTTTTGGCATCTGATGATATTGTGATTTTGTTTCCTGGATTTCTTGCTGTCTTTGGTGTTTTCAAAGATTTAAGTTATGGTAACAGCAATATATATGTGCTAGGTACTAAGACATTCACATATATTGTGAGTGTATTTGAGAAGGGGTGAGGTACCGGAGTATCTGGGGTTTTGGTGCTGAAGAATTGTGGAGTAAATAGGTACTAAGACCGTTTAAGATGAGGCTTGGGACAGTCTGACAAACCTTTGGCAGTATCCTCATTGAGTTTCAAAAGTAAAACTAAAAGAACCATCATTAATTGACTGTGGAAGGACACCCTCATCACATGCAAATGCACAAAACATACTGCGTTGCATAGGCAGCACCAGTTTATCCCACCTCGTAATTGAAAATGGTTTAACCCTTTTGCTGCCAAGCCCTATGGAACGCTTGTAACCTCAGCTGGCCACACCATATTTGCAAATTTTCCCCATTGTTTTCATTTTCTACACTTGCATAGCTAGCATGTGTAAAAGACCCCTCCAAACCATATATTTTCTGGAAATACAGGCCCGGTAGAATAAAAAGTGTGCTGCTAATCTTATAGGTCCTACGATAATTGCGCAAATGGCTGTCAAATCAATATTAAACCAATAAAAATACACAAATTGATAAACGCACACTAAAATCAGTATCAGTGCACACAAAAATATTTATACAGAGTGCTTCCACCCATTGAGAAACTCATGAATGAACAGGAAGTGATGTAAAGCTTTTCCTGTTTATTCATAACTGGGACACGTAGTACTATGTGTCCCCAGTTGTTTATAAACACTGGAGTGATCAGGTGATCACTCCAGTGTTTGCTCTGCATACAAAGGATTGGTAAATATCATAGATATTTACTGATCCTCCGATGTGTCACGCACACAGCCGCTGTCATCCTGAAACTGACAGGATGACAGTGGCTCCGCTCTCCTCCCCGCTCTCCGCTCACTGCTTTCTCTCTCCTTCCGCTAGGCCATCCTTATCAGCGGCTCCTTCCCCCTCCCCGCCAGCCATTTCTGCTCAGATCCCTGCTGCCTCAGCCCATACAGGTGGGGGAGGGCAGCGGGGATCCAAGGAAAAGCATGGAGCGGCTCTAGGCAGGGAGGAGAAGCTGTCAGATTGCTGCAGGGGGGCTGCCCGAAATTTTTGTTATTAGCTCTCAAGCAGCTGATGACAGCTATTATTTTACAGGGGACCATCGGGGGAACCATTCTGATGTAAGTTCATGGTCGCTAAAGTTACCATGAGCTTATAGCAGGAGGGAGGAAACCACTGATGTAAGGCTTACTGAGCTGGCCAGCTGGAAACAGTTGTGTTCCGCCGTAAGCCTTACGTCGGTGGCAGCAGACGGATTCAAAAACCTTAGTCTCAGAATTATTATCCATGTAAACAAATAGAGGACACAGCATTGCTTGTTCTAAATGCTTGCGTCTTTCAATAACTCTTTTCATCCTGGAAGAAAACAAGATCATATAGGGTATGAGAAACATTGTCAAACTGGTAAATTAGTGACAAAACACTAATTTCGGAGTGAAAACTTTCCTGCTTTAATAATCACCCACAAGTGAGGAGCAGTCACGTGACCTCCACATGATCAACTACAAATAAACAGATGCAGCTTGCATTCAAAGAGGAGGGTTAAAAGGTGGGCTGTCTGGTATTGTCATCTTTAGACATGACACCAGCCAGTAGAACATGCAGTGTAGTTTAAGGCTGTGGACCAATATTGCATACTTTAGTGTTACAATGCTGCTTATAACAGTAAGCAGGATCATTAGTAATAGGAGTGACATATTCTTGAAATGTTGAGAGAAGCCTGCTTGGCAATGGTAATGTTGGCTATGCAAACATAGTCCAATGAGGAAATTAAAAAGGAGAATAACGGAGTAATCAACAATTGTCCTCCAGTTGTTGCAATTAAAGTGAACATTTGCAAGTACAATGTTTTTTTCCATTTGTTAGATTCCAACCAGTTGTCAACCTCTTCTAGTATATGAAAAGAAAATAAAGTGACTTTCAGTTTGACAGGATAAAGTATGCCTGTTGTATGTTCAACACCTTCAGCTTTGGTTTCGCCAATTGAAATGTAATCGTTAGTGTTGTAACTCAAGCACGTTTAGTTATGTTCTTATAGGCCAACATGCTCTTGCAGCTTTCAAAGCAACTTCACAGTTTTTGAGAATCTTCACAATAAAAATGCAGGATGGTCTGTCTGGAGAAGTAGAGTGGGGTGCGGTGAAGTGTGGGTCTCTCATTTACAACCCCAATTCCAAAATAGTTGGGACGATGTGTAAAGTCTACATAAAAACAGAATGCAATGATTTGCAGATCTCATAAACTCACATTTTTTTCACAATAGAAAATAGAAAACATATAAAATGTTTAAACTGAGAAAATTTACCACTGTAAGAAAAAAATAAGGTCATTTTGAAATTGATGGCAGTAACATGTCTCAAAAAAGTTGGTTCAGGGCCATGTTTACCACGGTGTCCCTCGTCTTTTAACAACACTCTGTAAACGTCTGGGAACTGAGGAGAGCAGTTGCTGGAGTTTTGGGAATTGTCCCATTCTTGCCTGATATAGGATTCTAACTGCTCAATAGTCCTGGGTCTCCTTTGTAATTTTTTTTCGTTTTAAGATGTGCCAAATATTTTCAATTATTGAAAGGTCTGGACTATAAGCAGGCCAGTTATGCACCCGGACTCTGCTACTATGAAACCATGCTGTTGTCATAGATGCAGTATGCGGTTTAGCATTGTCCTGCTGATATATGCAAGGCCTTCCCTGAAAGATGTAGTCTGGATGGGAGCATATGCTGCTCTAAAACCTGGATATATCTTTCAGCATTGATGGTTCCTTTCCATATGTGCAAGCTGCCCATTCCATACGCACTAATGCACCCCCATAATATGAGAGATGCAGGCTTTTCAACTGAGTGCTGAGAACAAGCCGGATAGTCTGGAGGACCTGTGGCCCATGGTTGCCAAAAAGAATCTCAAATTTTGATTTATCTGGCCACAGAACAGTTTTCCACTTTGGAAGTTTTCCACGCCAAGGACGTACGGCATACGGAGGAACAAAAGTGTTCCCGGCTGGCCAGGTCCGTCTGCCGTACGGACCTGGCAATTACAGTTCTGCTATAAGCTCATGGTCGCTATAGCGACCATGAGCTTATACTAGAACTGTTCCCCGGACTGTCCCCTTCAAATTAATAGTTGTCATCAGCGGCTCACAAGCCGCTGATCACTGCTATTAGCAAAAATACTGGGCACTCATTGCCATGCGTTGTGATACCTTGTGTTGCAATTAAATATACGCCTGTATCATTTTATCCCAACACAAACACCAACACAGCGTAAAAACTATTTTTAACATAAGTCGCTTATTTACAGTTTTGCGTACCTTCATTTAGTTTACCTTTTCGCAAAAAGGCGCAATTTCAAATTTGCTAATATTTGTTATTTATTAACTTAATACAGTTTTATCTTTTAGATTTAGTCAGAAATGTTTTGGTTTTTTTTGTGCGCTGATACTGATTTTAGTGTGTTTTATCAATTGAATTGTGTATTTTTATCGGTTTAATATTAATTTGAGAAACATTTGCGCAATTATCGCAGGGCCTACAAATTTAGTATCACCATCTTTTTATTCTACCGGGCCTGCACTTTCAGAAAATATATGGTTTGGGGGGTCTTTTACAAACGCTAGCAACCCAGCAGTTGAAAATCAAATCAATGGGAAAAATGGCATGTCCAGCTGATTAGAAAAATGTTCCGGAGGGCTTGGCAGCGAAAGGGTTAAATGAGCTTTGGTCCTTAGAAAAAAAGAATTGGAATTGGGTTGTACATAGATTTCAGAAAAAGCCTCTCTTCCAAAGTAGCAGACTAGTAGAGACTCCAGGAAGGACTCCTGGAGGATTCTGTCCCTTTTTGGGTAAGCCAGTGAGACAGATGCTTGACTGGTGGAGGCAGTTCTTTTATTTTCTGATTACTTTTGCTGTTTCATCTGTCAGAGAGGTCTCAAGATGAGAATGACAGAATGTCTTTCAATACACTGATACAGTTGTCTATTGCCTATATCAATATCCTCAGGGCTAGTAACAGAGAGAGCTGATCTAAACCTGAAGGAGAAGCTGGATTACTGTCATTGCAGCTGGCACCATTTAAATGTTTCTGCAGTTTGTGAGAGGCCTCAAATACATGCTTTCGAGCAGCCTTTGGGTACACTTAGTTGAGTATGTGGTGAGTAGTGGAAACAGCAGAATAACTACAGTGGTACCTCGGGTCAGGAACTTAATTCATTCCACGATTCTGGTCGCGAACCGAATCAAACTGTTATCAGACCGCAATCTTGACTAGAGGAAGCCACGACCACGTGTCAGAGCATGGCTGCGGTTGTGTTCGTCACCCGATGCGGAGTTCGTGAATAGAAGCAAAATTCTGCCGAACTTCCTGTTCGCAAACCAAATTGTTCGCGAACCACTGTATCTCGCAGTTACCGTCAGGATTGGCAACTGATTTTGAAAAACTCTCAATCTCTTAGTCCAACTCCATGCGCACCTAACATTTATTAAAGTTTTTTTTATGAGGTGAAACACAAATATTGAGACCATTGGAAATGAAGTCATTTTTAAATCACTGTGTATGAATTTCTTCCTTATCTCCTTCCTGAAAAAGTACTATTTAAATCTCAAGTGTAAAAACTGATGAGATCAGACATGCTGATATTGCAGGGTTGTGTTCCTTTAATTACTGACAAATGGCTTTAACTGATTGCAAATAAGACTCTGACTTAATCTGATGAACCACAGAAATAATATAACTTTGATACTGTATATCAGTAACTGCAGGAATCATTTGGCAACCCTGTACTATTTTGTTTAACGTCATTGATATTTTCTGTCATATATCAAATTTCTCCAAATTGAACCCCTGTTATATCAGTACCTGGTTTGTAAACAGGATTTACCAAAATCCTGATCTCCTGCTCCTGTTGTTGGCTCACTGCTTCTCCCAGAAATATGCACAGATCTCGAAAACCTCAAAAAGATGATATCTGACATGAAGAAAGTTTTGTATTTTTTAAAAACAAAATGGATTTTAACCATTTGAAGTACATGTAAATCGTAACTGAATGACATTTAGCTTTCAATTAGTATTTATTTTAATGAAATACTCAATTTCTGTCTATTCTTTATTGTATTTTAGGACTGCTGATCTCCAGCAGCCTCGTTGCAGCCAGTGTTTGTCTACATGCATGCACTTTATTAACTTCTCTATGTCATTTCCCTGGATAGGTTTCTTGATTGTGACAAAGAAGGAATGTAGTTGTGCAATGTACTTCAGCAAACCACTTGTAGTCTCCACCTGAAGTGCATGTGATAGGGTAACAATGCAGGAGAGTAATTGGCTGCCAAAAGTGTCTTAGGAGGTTGGACACTTTCTCCTCATCTTTGCTGAGGAAAACTTTATCTTTATTTTTACTATTTCTTCTTTTTTTTCTCTTCTATTAATTCGTGTGGGCCTTGGTTTAGAACGGTTCAATTTGCATTGATTAAATATGGCACCCTTTTCTGGGAGTGTTGTAAAATAAAACTAAATGTATAATGTATGTCAATGGGAAGTGAGGGAGTTATTTTCTAGGCCTCTCTCAAAATAAGGAATGGTTCTAAATAGAAACTGGTGTAAACTAAAACCCAGTAAATAATGTAAGTCAGTGGAAAGTGAGGAAGTTAGGTTCCAAGCCTCTCTCATTGATAAAAATTGACATAAGTAACATAATACAGGTACATTTTATTTAAAGCTCCTTGTGTGAGCGGATGCATCACCTTTAAATATAATGTACCTGTATTTTATTACTTATGTCAATTTTGAGAAAGGTCTGGAACATAACCCCCTTTGCTTCCCATTGACTTACATTATATACTGGGTTTCAATTTACACTGGTTTCTATTTACAACCATTCCCTCAGGACCTTAACCCCAGAGTAAAGTGAGGGCTTCCTGTATATTGATTCTGTATGGATGTTTTTTCTCTTCAAGTCAAGACTTCAATCAAACCGATGCTGAGCTAGATTCTTTATGCAGCTTTCAGGAACGGCTAATCCTTGGTGTTTCCTCAGAGGCCGGACATTTCCGGACCTAAGATTGAAGAGAGAGCCTGTAATGTGACCCTCGGACACTGGGCTCTGCTTCTGGCAATCCCAGACTGTTAGTGTACTGGTTTGTTACCCGCGGAGTGCTGTACAAGTCTAGGTCCTTGACTCACCATCTGGTGTGTTCTAGTTTCTGAAGATTCCCTTGGGACTATGTCCATGAATGAGGTGAAGAGATGTTTGAATGTGACTTTCCGGGTATTAGGCTCTGATGCGGAGCTTTCAGGATTTCTGGGTGCTCAGTCAGCCACAGAGGGCTTTACAGTTTATAGAGCAGTGACATAGCCCCTGGTATTACCCAGTCTCTAATGTCTCCTTCTGATACAGAAATCTAGGTAAGTGGTATCTGCGCCATATTCTCTGAACTTTTACACTATCCAGTCCTGTCTGTACTGTGTCAGCCACAGAGCATTTGACACGTTTAAAACAGTTAAACAGTCTCTGGTATACCAAGTCTTTATTGTTCCCCTGTGACACATTTATTTTGATAAGTGCTATCTACGCTGTCTCTGTATGGGACACTGTTTACTCCTCCTTAGAGTTCTAATCTAAATGTTTGAGCAGTGGTTCATCCTTCTAGGTGACTCAGTCTCGTTACTGTAGGTGTGTCCTCCTCCCCAAGTTCTACTGCTCCAATACCAGGGCCTGATACCCACACTAGGTCTACTAGGCCTCATATTACTACCTATGATGGGCAGAACCTAGTTCTGAACCTTTTGGCCCTTCTGCTAGCACTATATCCAAGGCCAATATGGCTATTTTTGATTTTCCTGCATAAGCCTCTTAGTCTACCCCAGGTCAGGCTATATTTAACGTATTATTGGCGAGTCTTACGGTATTCCTTTCAACCTGGTTGATGATGTATGCAATACCTTGGGCATAGGGGATCAATCTGATGAACAGGTTTGCTTTTTCTGCAAACTCTCAGATCTTTCTTGTACTATTTTATCTAGAAAACTTCCTAATTATAGACTGGAAACTCCCTTCCAATCCTTGAGTTGAATAGACACCATCTTACAACCTTAAATGGTGTCTTTACCTTTAGGAGCTTTACTGATGCTCAGTTAGAATGTCTTCTTACATCTCGGTGTTAACTACAGTAAAAATTTGCAACTGCCACCATTTTATTCTACAGAGTGTTGGCTATCAGAAAATATATAATGTTTCAGGCGTAAAATGTGAATTATAACGTGTGCAAAAAACATTCAAGCTATAATCAAATAATATTTCCTGCACTTGCCTTACCTTATGAAGGCAGGAATCTTTTTGGTCAGATCTTGACAAAGAAATGGGGAAGACTTCAGCTTCTGGCTCTGTAAGATCTCTCCCCTTCGGGAGCTCTTTGGATTAGACAGATTTCTTTCAGTCCTCATCCATTGTTCCCATTTGTCTAAGATGTTCTTTTCTAGTTGCAAAACTCTTTTACTGTGTTGTTGGTTTTTGAAATGTTGTTTTTTTTCCTTCCTGTCACTTTGCATGTCCAAGTTTTCCTCGTGGCTTCTATCATGACATTTTAAAATTTCAAGCATCCTCATGCTTGCAGTTTCTACTCTTGATAGTTTTTTCTAGTTTGGAATGGTTTCAGATCCCAATTTTTTAGGAGCTTCTGTCTCTTACTTGGGGATTCCTATTGAGCGCCTGTCTACAGATTTCCGCAAACAGAAATCTGTAGACAGACGCTCAAAAGGAATCCCTAAGGACAACTCAGAACAGGTAGACCCAGAGGCTCCTGGCAGCGAAGCCTATATGATGATATCAAGGCTGTTAACGTGCACCTCACCTGGCTGCAGGTCAAATCAAAGGCTGGGAACCGTCAACAGTGGAAGTCTTTCTCATTGCCGTATGCTCCTCAATGGAGGAGGATATATAGTAGTAGTAATTCTGTCTCCATTGTTTTTACACTTTAGTGCTCTCATTTCTAATTTATTTTTTGCTGTATGAGGATCTAGTTATTCTGAGATCTTGTAAACAATTCCACGCTACTGTTTTTTCAGATTTCTTGATTAAATCAATGGAACGTTATCCATCTGTTTTGGATCTCTTCTCACTGAAACATGAATCAGAGATTATATGCCAAGCTCTTCAGCTCTGTATTAACTGTTACCTGAAGCAATCCAGT
>NW_017307404.1:387270-410968 GCF_000935625.1 Nanorana parkeri | reverse complement strand
AAAAGTTTTTCAGTTTTATGCATTTTCCTTTACTTTTGGATATATATGTACTGTATATTAATTCCCCAAGTAGCTATTTGTCCCATTTCAGCTGTTTTTAGATGTTAATTTGTCCCACCCCAATCTGCTAATAGTCTGTTAATTTTAGAATTTTAAGTCTAAAGCCCTTCTAGTTTTGTTCTGTCCTGCTCTGTGGCTCTTTCTTCCACATTGTTGCATCTCCCAGTTGAGGTTACTCATTCCTCATTCCTTTTAAACATCTCATGTGTATATGATTTCTACTGTTCCTGTGTCCCTCAGTGGATGACAAAGAAAAATACATATGTTTACCATAAAATATTTTTATTGGAGTCCAACACAGGTTCCGCCCCTTTTATCGTTGGCCCTAAATTTTGCTTGCTAACAAACCTACGGCACGTCAGTTGTTCTGCCGGAGTCCAGTCCTCCTAAAGGTAGCAGAATAACCAAGTTTTATATGATTTCTACTCTTCCTGTGTCCCTCAATGAACTCAGAGAAAATAATTTTACAGTATGTACAAAAATCATTTTTTTTTGTGTGTTCCTTATATGCAAGTTTGGATTACTTTAATTGACAGTTATGAATTTAGTAATGCAACAGTTCAAAATCATGTGTAATGTAACTGGTGTTGATTTTCCATATATTATATTTTATAAATTTGACAGTATTAGTTTCCAATTAATTTATGGGTTTTGCATATATGACCTTAATTTTATTTTTAAATATTTTATATATGACCAATTAAAATTTTCACATTGCGTTTTATTATATATTTATTATTTCTAAAGATATTGAGGCAGCCACTCGCACTATGCCGGCCAGTAAGCTGCTGTGTCTCTGTAGACATGCACTTTTGATAGTGAATTAAATAATGTAAAGATTATTTGCTATGCATCTGTCTGGAGATTCCCAGAGATGAGCTTAATTTACGGCCACTTTCTCTGATTGAGCAAGAAAACTGAGTATTGATTTTCAAGATGAAGTTTCACCTGTTAAGAGCTTTTCCATAATTGGAAGAAGCTGTCGTGTAAGTCTGTGGCTCTCGTCCAGTTCACAATAGCCTGTTTCAGACTTGGTAAACCAGGCCGATTCTTCTCCGCTGCTATTGATTTTTAAATGAAGTATCAAAGAAAATCAATAATAATCAACAAATAGAAGGCGTCCGCCACTGGTGTCACATCTCGGTGCATGTTTAATCAATTTAGTGTTCTGTCACAACATGGGACAAACTAAAATATCATCCCGTGGAAGGAGAGTGGTCAGGACTGCAGTTTATCACTGACATGTAAAATTACAAGAGCATAATGGACAAGCATGGCATCATTCTGTCAGGGACATTAGATCACCTCCATATCATACCACCTTCTCAACACAAGATTTAACCTTTATCAAAACTGTCTGTAAGTAAACATGTTGACCTGTAGATAAATATTAATAAATTCTTTGTACAGCAGGGTTACCAAAGTCAAATAGGATTTAGAAATGATAAGGTTCCTATTAGTTTAAAGAATTTAGTTGTAACCACGAATCTTAATTTTTTTCGCCTTTTAAAGGAGAACTATGAGGTGAGTGCTTTTCACTCACCTCATAGTTCTAGCCGACCTGTGACAATGAGACTGTCACAGGTCGGCTCAGTATATCAAGAAGTGAGCGAACACATACTGGCCTTCGCTCACCTCTCGATCCTGTCACAGCTCTCTGCCGTGACAGGGGAGTGGCTGGATTCCCCCCTCCCCGCTCCGATCTGCCAGCGCTGACTGGCGGATCGGACGGGGGAGGGTACAGCTGGCTCTGCCTCTAGATAGGCAGAGTCAGCTGTCACTCATGCAGCTGGGGGGATCCAGACATAATTGTCGGGATCCGCTTCAGCTGCGGCGTCTCAGTATACCGTGAGCAGTAGCAGTATACTGTGGCGTCTCAGTATACCGCAAGCTGTAGCTTGCGGTATACTGAGCTTAGGGTGACGAGAGGCCGCTAGTTTGTGTCCTCCCGTTACCCTAAGGAGAACTATGGGGAAAAGCCTTAACCCCATAGTTCTCCTTTAACTAAACTTTATTTCCAACTCTTGGAAGTAATGTATCAATGTTTGTACCACATAAACAGGGTTGTTCACTGAGCTACTAATGCCATCAAGCAAACACTGCACTGTGTTAAAATCAAAAAGCCAATCAGTTTTACCCTTAAGCCCACATTCTGGCAAACGTTAACCCCCCCCCCCTCCTTTCACCCCACCTTTTTGCAAGTTTTCTTTGTTTGTTTCTGAATCCTTAACCCTTTTCATTTACCTTAAGTTCTTCAGTAAAACCAGTGATCCAGCATTGCTGCAGTCTGTTCATGCGGCCAAACATTCCCCCCATCCCGTAGTAATGTCATCATGTCGCTGAAGTTTTCTGAAGCATGAAAGAACCCCACCTCTTAACAGCCAATAGGTAATGCACCAAAAAAGAACACAGAATGGGGCTTTTAAGGTATCAAAACAAATGAAAGGAATACCAATAAACGCATGTTTAGCATACAAATCACACACTAAAGTTTCACAGACCATCTTACAGACTCAGTAGAAGGAGCATATAGATTAGATGTGCCGCCTAACTTCCTCTCTCTCAACTTTAGTTTTAATAAAAAGAATATTATTGATAAGAAGATATGCAATAGTGTAAAGAGTAACATATCTTTGTAACTTGTACCGTTCATAAGTGCCAACAGAGAAAACATGTTAGTGATTGAGTAACATAGGTGTTATTATGCTTTGTATTAAGAGGCAGGGGACAAAGAAGAGGAAGATACATAGTAGGATAGCTAAGAAACAGGGAGAGTGAAAATAGCAGATGAGCTAGGGGAGAAGAAGGTATATCCTTCAGGGTGTGTGTGTGTTTGTGTGAACTGAGGAACTCATTCAAGTGTTTTTTTGAAGTTGTTATTGTTTTCTGCTGATTCAGATATCTGCAGTAGGGAATTCCTAATTTTTACCGCTCTCACAGTAAAGAACCTCTTGTACAATTTAAGAGTATACTTCATCCCCTTTAATTTCTTGTTCTGCCTGTGCATCTTCCTAAAATTTCTTTGTATTACTACTTAGTAAATTGTAGTGTATTCCCAATACCGCTGTCCCCATTCTGGATGTTATACATTTCAATCACCTCTTATGCCTCTCTTCTTTAAGAAGAACAATTTAAATTTTTGGAAGTAAGGCCCCCTATCCTCTTATTGCAGCGGTTCTCAACCTGTCGGTCGGGACCCCTTCGGGGGTCGAATGAAAATTTGCCAGGGGTCGCCGGGAGTCTCCCGCTATTAAATAGCCGTAAGTCAGAAAAAAAAGAAAATCAGCATTGGAATGCATAGCTTCATTCCTATTGGCTATTTCACTTTGCAATAGCAAACTAGCTATTGCACCCGCCCACTGCTGCTGTCAATCAGCAGAGGGGGACCCTCAGTTCTCCAACAGGTCCCCATCTAGTGATTATTATCATTATTATTAATAATAAAAGCTGACACCCTCGGCTTGTGTTATATGGTTTGCCATTTTAGCTGTTACAACAGTGGCTCTCAACCTGCTGGTCGCTGTGTGATTTCTGCTGTGCTGAGAGTCCTCCTCAGCCCTCTCCTAGCGCAGCAGTGTCAGTTCTCCCGCCACGCCGCCAGATGTCGCTGCAGCAGCCGCGTCAACCCTAAATTTTACCGTTGGGGGTCACCACCACACTGACAGTGAGCTATTTATTCTATATCATTTATGAGTAGGATAAACAGGATTGGCCCCAGGACTGAACCCTGGGGAATACCACTCACTACTTTGTTCCAATTAGAGAATGAGCTGTTTATCCCCACCCTCTTGCATATGCTCCTGCAACCGGTTTGCTATCCATTTGCATACAGTGTCCTCAACGTCAATAGACCTTAGTTTGTAAATTTACCTTTTATGGGGTGCTGTGTCAAATGCCTTTGCAAAGTCCAAATAAACTACTGCTACTGCGATTCCTGTGTCCACCTTAGAACTCACTTCCTCATACAATGTCAATAGATTTGTCTGGCACGAACCGCCCTTCAACAGGTTGGTTGACTGTTGTTGAGAGAGTCACCAAACTATGGGTAAGACAGACTGCTTGAAGTTAGCTAGGCAGACAGTTTTTACTGCATTTGAGGGCAAAAAAGTTGCATGCAGGGCTGCTCAATGTTCAGGAAAAGGCATGTTTCATGATCACCAGATTGCCCACAAAAAGTCGAAGGTGGACAACCAACAATATGGTCTGACAGCCACAATGCGCTGATGGGCCCACACATAACGGAGCATTAATCAACTAATACATAAATACTTTTACTACATGTATTCAATACAAACGCTTTAATATATAATATCTATAGACTTTTCAACATGTACCCATATATTTTCTTTTCTTCACTGGTGTTCCTTCTCTTCTTGTACAACTCCAGCTTTCATAAGATCTTCAGGTTAACAAGAACATTTCTGTAGCAAAGTTGTTTAGATCTCTAAAAAACCTTTCAGCAATTCTTTTTTTCTGGAGCTTGTAGGTATGCTAATGTGTAAACCAGCTAATGACCAAAAAAAGACAACCAAAGTAATTTGTTGTTTGTTTCATGTTTGTGTCCTCTGCCACCACTAAAAGCTATTTTATTTTTTCTAGCAACTATAAAGCTCTGAGCTCATAAACTGTATTTGTTCCCAGAAGGTGTTTTTTGAAATTGCCCTACTATGCAAGGTGCTCAGCCTGTCAATGGCTTTGGTACACTGGCTAAAGGAGTGGAGTAGTGGGGATATGCGTGGGCACCTGTCAGGGAAGGTCTATCTTGCCAGTGCCCATTGGAGTTAAGGAAATTAATTCAGACCGTCAGCGAATGAGAAAAAGGGTGACAAACCAACGCAGAGGGTGGGTTTTTGGTGGAGGTTAAACTAAATATAGGTAGATTGGTGCACATTAGTGGGTGACCCCGCTGCGTCCTAAGATACCCTTCTCCTGGTGGTCCCGCCAAGCTTATCTTGTGTGTAGGGGAGGGGTTTTCTCTGTCCCCTCTGCACAAAGGAATCCCCACTGACCATAGAAATCCCATACGCTATTCACCTCTAATCCCCTGAAGAAGCATTCTGCAAAATGCGTTGGCAAGACAGCATACCACTGGCAACAATTACCAATGTTATTTGGAAGGTACAATAGTGTATGTTGCTGTGTAGTTTATTATGTGAAAGTGGTGTAATTCCCAGATAGCAAGGATAACTTGCTACAAACTTGTGGCAGGGTGAAATTGTAATTTTTGTTAACTTGCTGCACACATTCCTGGCAAGTTGTAGACTTGCAGAACACTTGCAGCACAAGTTC
The DNA here is from genome assembly GCF_000935625.1 of Nanorana parkeri. Taxonomy (NCBI): domain Eukaryota; kingdom Metazoa; phylum Chordata; class Amphibia; order Anura; family Dicroglossidae; genus Nanorana; species Nanorana parkeri. The sequence goes on along the minus strand of NW_017307404.1, from coordinate 405,619 downwards.
TAGTTGACACTTTTTGAATTTGTAGCAAATTTGCTTGGCAAGTCTACAGCAAGAGTCTTGCAGGTCTTAGCAAGAGCTCTGCAAGCTCGCTGGTCTGGAGACTTGCAATGCAGACTTGCTGTAATTGTGCAACAAAATTGTGAAGCTTGGCAAGTCTGCAATAGTTTAGCAAATCATTTTCAAACTTGTAGCTCAATTGCTTGCTATCTGGGTTAAAGCAATATATACAGCGGATGCAGGAGGTTGGATCTTGGAGGGACAATATGGGACATGGTGATGTTTTTATGATGTATTTTTTTTTTTTATAAATGTATTGCAATTTTTTTTTTAAATATAGTGTGTAATGAGTGCATTTTGAAACCCCAGTTGATCTAGTCTGTGCTATGGATCAACAGTATATTAGTGGGATTGGCACTGTACTTGGTTCATCTTGACTGCCCCTGGTGAGCACAAAATATATGGGACAATGAAAGCAGATCTAAACCTTCCGATACTTCCCTCCAGCAATGCCACTTGTGCAAGCTCCCTCACTGGTGCAGACATCTTTTCCCTGGCTTCTTCTTGCTTCAGGGTCTTCAGCCATCTTTATCTGCTGAATCAGAATGACGTAACTCCCATGCATGTGCTTGGAAGTTCTTTAAGCCTGGTACCAAGGTGTGTCAAGAATCTACAGCTCAGTATACATTCTAAAACATCGTGCAAGGTAAGCAGCCTTTATTGCAGAAATAGTATGTATGTCTCTTATGCAATAACAAATCCTTCCTGCTTGCATGTTTTCAAATAAAGGGTTAAAAGAACTATGGGGTAAGTGTTTTTCCCCATAGTTCTCTTAAGGGTCACGGGAGGACATATACTAGCGTCCTGCCGTGACCCAAAGCTCAGTATATCGCGAGCTACAGCTCGCGGTATACTGAGACCGCTGCAGCCGGGACGGATCCCGACAATGCTGTCGAGATCCACCCAGATGCATGAATGACAGCTGCCTCTGTCCTCTGTGCATGCCCCCTCCCCCATCTGTTCCTCCAGTCAGCGCTAGAGGATCTTAGCGGGGAGGTGGGGAATCCCTGTGGGGAGCCGTGACTGGTCTCAGATGACTGTCTATGCAGCACTTACTAGCGTGCAGTGTCCCCCATCATATGTACATGGAAAACATGTAGTGACCCCCATCACATACAGACAATCAGCATAGTGACCCCTCTCTCTGGACATTCAGTGTTATACATGTGTATATGATATACACATGCAGCAGCCAGTACAAACATGCAGGGCCTCCCCATCAGAGACCCACTGTTCATGCTGCCCTGATTCACGCTGTAATCCCCTCACCCGGCAGGCTCCCTCTCCCCCATCAAGATGCAAAGGCCAGCGAACATCGGAGTCCGGATCATAGCAGAGCCGTCTCCTCCAGCACACACATACACACAGCATGGAGGGGGAGGGCGTCCACCCAGCTCTTCTCTCCGTGTGACCCGCTCTGCTCTGCAATCATCCAGCGCTCAACTGTCAGTGCTCAGATGCAGGCCAGTGGTAGGAGTTTTGCAGCGCAGGACCTGCTCAAGGGGCAGCTTCTTTGGGCCCCACAACAATGACTGGGCCCTGGGCAACTGCCCCTTTTGCCCTGTGTTAAAGACAGCCCTGGGTGCCCAAATGTATTTCTAAGGATAAAGGAAAGTAGAGTGAATCTGTGTTCATTCCAGACTTCCAGTCACATGCAAAGCCATGAAAATAAAATATTCTGCTTCACTTGTTCACTTCATCTCTCTCCACACTTTAGCGAGGAACTTTGCCTATGTCTTTGAAATTACAATAAATACACCTTTAGAAATGCTCAGTAATGACAATCTGCAAACAGATACTTCTCGATAATTGCAGGCCTTGTAGTCTTTGCACTCCTTATTTTTCTTTTCCTCCAGGAAGTGGAAAAACAATAATTGTGAGTAAAAGAAAAATATGTTTGTTTAACTAATGAATGTAAGATGATTTCATATCAGCATGCAGCGCTGTATGGTGATGTGATTTTTGGTGAAAGGGGATAAAGGTCCACTTTAAGTAAGTAAGGCCCAAGGGACATTAGAGATTGGTATATAAATATACAGAGTACTAGGAATATAATCACACACTTTTGTGGGATGTTTTAACACATAAAAAAACACAGGAGCAAGTTGGCCAACGATTTCCTATAAATGTATAATGTAATGAAGCTGAGAAACAATATACTAGGATACCAGTTTACACTTTAAGATTTAAGGCTGTTGTTTTTATAATCAAGTAGTGTATGAGCAGTCAGCAATAACAAGTGGTGCATAATTTTAGAAATCCTTTGTGTTAATAACAAAGATCATTCAGCATACTGGGAATTAATTCTATTTCGTTTCCAACTTGTTTGGAAAATTCCATTCAGCCTTTTTACTAGTAAAAAAAATTGTGAGGCAGTAGGACATGATGCAGTTGGTTCTGGTTAATCACTTACAAACGTGGTAGTCAATAAAAGATATTTCTGCGTACGCCAGTATATTGAAAAATACAGTATTATATAGTATAATATAGCTAATATCCATATAATCTCACCATTATAGACATGGCAGTTAGCTCCTGTCACTAATTGTTATATTATCCATCCATTATATTTTTTTATTATTATAAAACTTTGTCTTTTTTTCTTAAATTTGTTAAGATTCTTTAGTTTTTTTAAATAGGCTTAGACAAAACAAGAAACCGTTTTGGTCATTAATAATAGTTTAGATGGTGCTTTTTAGGCTTTAACAGGATTTGTGTGTATGAAGGTTTTACTGACTGCCTTCTCATCTAAATTCTCACATTACAGAGGGCAGAGGGGAGCAGCAGGACACAGGGTGATAAATGGCTTATTATTTCTCAGTAGAAGTTTTGTTGGTCTTATTAATATTATTTATAACCCCAGGTTATTAAATTAGGTAGTAGAAAATCTGATGATTTATGGGCAAGCGTATGAACTATGTAACATGTGAGGAGGGTCTGTCAGAGAAACACTTTAATCTGTCAGAGAGGAGGGATGTGTATATGACAATGTGACACAGAGGAATAGCCAGCGAGTAACGTCCCATTATCTGATGAATGGGACCAGTTGCTCTGTCATTCTTTTGGCCAAAAAAACATTTAACAGAGTTCAGCAATTTAAGCATTACAAGAAAATGAATGTTTAATCTAAAATTTGCATAGAACATATTCTGAAATTGCAGTTTGAAGAATGTATCTCTTATTTTGCCTAAATTAAAAAAATCTGGTATGTTTACAGCCAGCTCTTAGGTAATCGGGCTAATTCTTGGAGAGGACATACTCAAATTCAGTGTAAAATGTGGAATTAAATGTAAAATTGTAATTAATCCATGCACAATAACTGAGTATGGAATAAAAGATAAATAAATATCTGCTATATTGTTGTAAAAATCACTTGCTATTTTGGACCTGAGATGGAACTGATGACACATTAATATCTTATCTTTAAGGCGCCTTTCACACTATCAAATCAGGAGGGGATCCATGCACAGCCACCGCTGTGACATCTGTGTCTGACATCAAAATCTGAAATAACCAGAACCCATGTTGGTGTATAGAGAGTCAGATGTAAATTGACTTGTGTCCGTTTACATCAAATTACCCCCGATCCAGCAGGTTCAGGTCCGGCCAAACAGAACACAGTTACGTTTGTTTTTCTGGACTAGGCTGAAGCCGGGGGCAACAATATGTAAATAGACACCAGTCTGTTGGGTATCCAATCGGGTCCGTCTGAAAAACTAACAAGCGGACCTGATCGAACTACTCATCTGAAAGGGGCCTTAAGGATTATATTCTTTACTTCATGATATCTTAGTAAAGGGCTTTTTGAATCCCTCCCTTACCATAATCTGTCTGATCATCCTGTAGCTCCAAGCCCTGTTATGTTCAAGATTTGATGGCTGTATTATTATAGACTAAATGTGTAATAGAAACCTGTGGCTCTGTGTGCATAATTATGCTTAGAAGTGTAAAGAAAAACATTTAAATGATTGCTTTCACTATTATTTGAGTAAATAGATAGTAGTTTTGTACATACAGTACTGTGTAAAAGTTTTAGGCCGGTGTGAAAAAATGCTGTGACGTAAGAATGCTTTCAGAAATAAAAGTGTTAATAGTTTATTTTTATCAATTCACAAAATGTAAAGTAAATGAACAGAAGAGAAATCCAAATCAAATTGATTTTTGGTGTGACCACCCTTTGCCTTCAAAACAGCATTCTTCTAGGTACACTTGCACACAGTGTTTGAAGGAACTCGGCAGGTAGGTTGTTCCAAACATCTTGGAGAACAAACCACAGATCTTTTGTGGATGTAGGCTTCCTCAAATCATGCAATCCCAGACAGACTCGATGTTGAGATCAGGGCTCTGTGGGGGCCAAACCATCACTTGAAGGACTCCTTGTTCTTCTACACTGAAGTTAGTTCTTAATTACATTGGCTGTATGTTTGGGGTCATTGTCCTGCTGCAGAATACATTTGGGGCCAATCACACGCCTCCCTGATGGTATGGCATAATAGATAAGTATCTGCTTGTATTTCTCAGCATTGAGGACACCATTGATCCTTCTTACATGGGCAAAGCACAGAATAAGGCTAATGTCATATCTTTTTTGACAGAACTAGTATACTTATGTTATCTACTGGAATATGCATTTTATTGGATACTGTATTAAAGTGTCATGAGAGAAGTATGGGGCTGCTATTGTATGCTTCTGGAAATTATGTCTGTGTCTGACTTCTCTATATTTCGTTCACAATCTCAAAACAAGAATGCTGTTATGCTTAGCTTAGTCAGACGGCAGGCTTCACCACCCTCGGAAAAACGATCCTGTTGCTTTTCACAGGGCAGCGATACTGCTGCCTCCTGAATTCTATTTTCACTTTTTTTGGATGCCAAGGGGGATTTTTAATTGAATTCCCATTCATCTCTATGGTCATGTTTGGCAATTGGCACCGCCTGCTAAACCTAACATGTTGTATCATTTTTGCTGCTCTGTTAAGCAAAGTACCACGGAAATGTATACAGCATTGTCCAGCCGCAGTGCCAACATTACGGGTAACTGGGGAGCGGTAAAACCGCAGATCAACTGCTTGATTATACTGCCCCTCAGCCACCCATCTAACAAGGCCTTAATAAATGTCAGAAATGCCTATCTCTGCTTATTCTCAGTCAGCGACTCAGATAGTATCGAAGTCAAAGCCAGCAAGGGAACTAACATTCTCCAAGGAAAGTTCAGTAATACAATTCAATGCCATTTTGCTGGCATGGTCTACTGTTTTCACCATTAGGAAATGTGCCCTGAGAAATGGTCACCAGAACAAATATAGGCCTTAGATACAGCGTACACAAATTGTATAAAACTATATTGTATACAGTGTACAGAACGTGTTTAAAAATTCATATGGTGTATTGATGAGTAAAAATGTTAGTAGGCTATGACTTTTATGACATCAGATTATTAAATATTTTTCTTTCAGAGCTAAAGAATATGAGAGCACCCTGGAGGCTAAAACCCCTGTGTCTGACTCTCCGTACAAAGCTAAGTGCGTATACCTTGTATGCAAAATCAACCTTAATACTGATATTTAGTTAACACATTGATCACCTGAGTGCTTGATGTAACTTGTAAGTGATTTGTTTTATATTTCCAGATTGCAGAGACTTACCAAAGACCTTCAGAAACAACTGCAAACTCAGGACACTGGGATTTGGGCCACCAATAAAGTGTCCACTCTAGACAGAGCTTTAGGGGAAGTCTCACGGATCTTAGAAAAGCAGGCAAGACCTATTATATATATTTTGTTGCAATTACTGTATTGTAAGATATTGTATTGCAATTATTGTGCAGTGGGGGTATAAAAAAAGTTCTAGTATATTCATAGTGAAAAATGCTTTGAAGCATTAAAGCTTCCTCTTTGTTGTCAGGAACAATTACATTTATAAAGTTCTTTTTTCTTAAAGACAATTTTTTATTATATCTTTCACTTGCTGGTTTCTATGGGGGATGGAATAGAGAGGAAACCTTTGTCTATTTTGAAAAAAGAAAATCGAATTAGCACATTTCCAAAGCAGAATGCTAGTGCCATATTACACATGGTCCCATTCAGTGTCCAACCTTTAGGAAGGATGTGGTCCATCAGCTTTACTAACATTTGATGGAAACAAAAGCCATGCCCATGCCTATCTATAGAAAACTCCTGTGCAGTATAATTCCTACTTATTGCTTATTGCAGTGTCTCTTAAACTCTGCATACAAAGATTTCTAGGCAGGCAGAATTTGGCGGTGCTTTATAGATGACTGTACATATGTCACCATTAGTTTGAAGTGAAAGTGATTGAAATTTGTCACTGCAAAGTAAGAGAACCTCTGATATAAACATTTAAATATTTCAGCTGTTTTATATTTGCACTGCGTCAGTGGAGATATGTTGGAACTGTGTATGAAACTATGTGGTTATCTTTTGGGGCATATACTGTATAGTAGCTGTGCATGTTAAAGGAAAAAGCGATCTCTTGTGGCTCGGGAAAACTTTATCAGGGTTATACACTAAAGGGTGAAGGGTTTGGAGAAGGCAGGAGAAGTGAACAATCCAGGATTGTTCACTTTTCCATAATTTGGAAAAATTCTCCAATTCAGCTCATTTTCTGGCTCAGCTATGTTGCCCTAGATTGTTCACATCTCCTGCCTTCTCCAAACCCTTCACCCTTTTGTGAATAACCCTGTATGTATTGGGTCCTATTACCCCTCTGCTCCTTGGTTCTTATTTTAGGGTTTGGGTGTCCTTTCTCAGCTGCATTATTTCAGAAACGTGCATTCCATCTCCAGCATCCCACACTGAGGCTGACTAAGCCAAGTGACCATGTTTAATTGAAAATAACTTCATGGTTTGTGATTTTGAAACTCCGAACTTGTATACTACCTCACTTGGATGTAAACATTTTCCTTTGTTTGCATTTGGTTGTCTGTATGTAGCCACAGACCATAGAGAATTTAAAGAAAAGCAAATGTGTCCATCATGTTTTTAAAGTGTGGTTAAAGATTAAACTAGCACTGCAATATCTAATGAACTAGTCACAGATACTATATTTCATCCATAGCATAGTATATAAGCAGTGACATTTATTTAGCACGTAGTCAACTGAATGTGACTATTTGACATTTCAGTTTTCTTTGGAACCTTCTCAGTCGTTTGCAGCAATTTATGCAAAATGCAGTCATTTTCAACTCATGATATGTAGCAAGGTATCATTTCATGCTTTGGCTCAACTTTCAAAGTGTGCAGCATTTGGATGATAAAATTCCAGAGAGGGCTGTATTTTGTAGCCTTACCCAGTCAGATCCTGACCATAACTGTTTGTTATCAGATATCGGATATACCAGCACTGCTACGGAGAGTTATTCCCATTAAAAGCCACAATTGAAGGATTACTTGGAACGCAGTCTTTGCCTTCCCTCCACATGTATATTGCTGCCAATCAGATAGCAGAAAGCTTTCCATTCTACAGAGTTCCCCATTAACTTTAAATCATGTTCTCAAAATTGAAGCCATTAGTGGGGCCCTAGTGGGGTAGTATCACTTCCTGCATTAATATCTTATCGGGAGTACCCCAATCCCAATAGACATTACTAAATAACAGGTGAAAACTGCAGCTATTAAATGTGGTTCCCAAAAAGTCAGATATTCCTGCGAGCAAGATTTGTGATCAGATGTGACACTATTACTTTTACAGTATCGCAGAGTGCTATAGAGTTGGTACTGAAAGCACAGCCGACATCTTAGCATTGCGATTCCCCCTGGGATTGCTAATTGTTGTTTATTGATATAAGCCAAGATGTATTTTTTTTAATAAGCTTTCTTCTACAGTTAATATGTTACATCTGTTCTGGAATCATTGTTTACGCAGGACTCATATCTGTACTTTTCTACACTTATTTTGTTACAGGTTTTGCATTGTATTGTGTCTTTTAACAGTTTACACAGTGAAGGTTTTATTTTGCAGGATTTTTCTTTGTATATTGATAATTTATATGTCAAATTGTCCATCTAAAGCATGTTTATGAACCTAAAGCATTTGTCCATCTAAAGCATGTTTATGAACCTAAAGCATTTGTCTATCTAAAGCATGTTTATGAACCTAAACAAGATTTAGTACATTTTTTTTCCTTCTGTTTGTGCATCCAAAATAGCAGGAGAATCTTAGTGATCTGATCAATAAAGGTTTGATCAAGAAATTATGTTTTTAACTCAAAGTTATTATAAATGTCAGCCCATGACTAAGTTATCATAATCACTATCCCGTGTCTAGGCTAAATGTTCTATTTAAGGTACTGCCCACCTTCTAGTAAAGACCTTTAAAATTTTCTTTCAGCTGGAGAGTAATGTCTAGTGCTTTTTATCTCCTCCTTTCTTAACCCCCCCTCCGATAACTGATTGTGTGGCTGGGAAGGGAAAGGCTTCTGTATTAGTGTGACAGTGCTGGGAAGTAAGCTTATCTTTGTATTATAGCTTGTGACCCTTTAGTGACTACTTTGAAAAAAGCATATTTACTATTTTGATGATGTTTCCTGGACTTTCATTTATATAGTTCCATCATGAGTATTGCAAGAAGTTGCTGAAGTATATTTTTTTTATGAATTTCTTACAGCCTTGTAAACCTAATGTATTATCTGAGTTATTCCTGTGAGAGTCATTCTGTGTATTTGTTGTGAAATATCCTTTCTGACTCCCAAGAGAGTCATCCATTTTTTAGTGGTGGATCAATAACCTTCCAGCAGATGGATTTAGCAATGTTTGACCATGCCCGTATAAGATCATTTTTAAAAGTGGGTAGTAATTCTCTTGTTCGGTGGGCGGAAGAAAGCACCCTGATGGTGTGATCCATTGACTAGTGGGAATACAGTTGACACTGTTAATTGAATTTCCCATGGGAGTTGTTGTATAGCAAGAAGCAGGGCTGTTCAGTATGAAGGCTGGATGCATTGTGTATTGCTGCTAATCGCTGAGATCAGATACAGAATACTCTCATGGGAGGATGAGAGTGCAGTACAATAGCTTTTCACTTACTAAATGGACTGCTTTATGAGCTTCATCATAATAAAGGTACCCAAAAGACTTTCTCCATCCCTTTGCACACATATTAAAATATCCACACTGGCATTCGGTTTTAGGGGGTATTACATATATAGAAATTAACTGAAATGGGAACATGTTAATTACATAAGTTTCTTTACATCAGAGAGTTCTGTAATGTTTTAATGGTGCTGGAGATAGAATAATATAATGTAAAGGGCAAATTATACATGCTTGTTAGAACTTGAAACTGGGACACTCTGGAGGGAGGTAAATATGTGGGGCCCACAGTGTACTGTGTGCACATTTGGCATGGTCCAGATGCACATAAACCTAAAGGACCATTTAAAAAAAAATAAAACAGGATATAGACAGAGTGCTAATACTTTTTCTGAGCCTCCCTTTAAAGAATGACGTCATTAAAACAGATGGAAACTACCTAACAATATGCAACTATTGAGACAATAAACACATTGGTCAGAATGTAAATGTATAGCGCTGCTTACAGAATACAGTGGTTAGCACTATAATACTATACAATAGCATGTATAGAGTACAGCGGTCAGGATTATGTAATATACAACATATGTGTCATAGTGCCTCTATTATTGCTGGTTAGTGGAAGGAACAAATGCCCTGGTTTCAGTGGTCAGTGGAACTAAAAAATACCCATGTGTCAGTCATCGATATGAGGAAATAAAATACCCCATGACAATGGGAGGAAAAAAAATACCCCATGACAATGGGAGGAAAAAAAATAATTTGTGTCAGTTGTCAGTGGGAGAAAAAAAAAATTACTTGTGTTACTGGTCAGTGTGAGGAAAAATACCCTGGGGTGAGTGGGAGATAAAAGTGCCCCAGTATCAGAGGTCAGTGGAAACATTGTCTATCCGGAAAAGAGCATTGGTGCTGGGGAAGGGGGTGGGGATTGTACCTTTTGATGCAGGAGACTATGCAGCACAGTTGAGGTGCGTCTTTCAACTATGCCGCCAGTCCGTCCTGCATGGTCCCTCCCCCTCACTCTCTCAAAAACGTCATCACTCTTTCCTAAACTAACACTGGTCATCCCCAAAGCCCCTTTAAAGACCAAGGAAAATAAATTATGTGTTTCCCACATTACACACTTCCCTGTGTGATGATCCGGCGCCGGCTTTTACCTCATGCCTGAGCTGCTCGGCTTCCTGCCAATCCGCTCTGAACCTCTCCATTAAAAGTCCAGCTCACTTGTTCCGCTCCGTTCGAGCAACGTGTCTATACACTCAGTCGGACTCCTTATGTATCGCTTGCCCTTGAATCTCTGTGGATTGCTATTACCTGCCTTGTTCCCTGTGTGTCTCTGGTTTCCCTCATACTCCCAGTGAGATCCTGCATGTCCAGCAGGAGGATTGTTATGATCATCTTCTTCAGTGAGCCCTTGCACCTGTGCTTACCTGTGTAGCTGCTTGTTCCATGCAGCCTTGCTCTTCAGTGTATTCCGCATAGTCGTGTTGTTGCTGCCTCCTATCACACCATTGTTCGGACTTCAACCCTTTTGTCCCTCAGTATCCTGAACCGCTGTCTGTGTATAGGCTTCACCCCTGCCTGCTGTTGTATCCAGCACCTCAATGCTGAAATTAGGCTCTTTGTCTGTGTGGGCACGCTAGAGGGCCGCAACCTGGAAGGGGTCCAGCAGCCAATCATCCTCACTATTAGTGGCTCTGTCAAAGACCTGGCCCTTCTTAGATTCTGCATCTCTAGTGCATCCCCAGTAATGCACAGACACCTACTTCCTGTGTTTTCAGTGATCTGCATCCCAGGCACCATTTACTACACGCTACTTTTAGTTATTTTGTGTGCCCTGGTCGTCGGACCGCGACAACAAGAAGCAGTGAGTAGGTATAAAAGACTTTCCCACTCTCCTGCCTGGGCGCTGGGGTGGTCAAATGTCTGGCCCTTTACAAGTACCGGGTGCTGGCACGAGCATTAGAGCACCCGCTGCCGGGAAATCGCGTGGGTCTGCCGGGACATAGGGTGGGTCTGCCGGACCCTGGGATTTTGTTCAAATCCCGGGACAGTCCGGAGAAAACCTGAACAGTTGGGAGGCATGAATTATTTAATTCTGCTTGTTGTTGATGATGATATTATAATGCCAGGGAATTTTAATGCTGCTGCTGGTGGTGGAAACATGCATATGCTTAAAGTTTTTGCCAACTTTTACCGCACTCTATAAAAGTGAGACCTACATTTTGGTCACACCCACAGTTCTATGTTCTGCATATAGTAATATTAAAAACTAGATGCACTATATGGAAAGTGTTGACTATTTCCACATATTTGAACAGGCAAACATTACATCTTCATTCAAACAGGTCCTACAGGTAAAGGTGATATACTTGAATAAAAAGAAAATGAGCTTTTTCAGTCATTTATTCAACAAAAATATCAATAGATGGAATGGTGTACTGTGGAAAAAGTATGTACACCCTTTACCTTAATTACCCACTTAACAGAAATGACTAGCCATTCACATAACAGTCTCTATTGACTTGGTGAAATAGTTGACCACTCTTCCATGCATAATTCCTTCAGTTGCAAGATATTTGTAGGTTTCATTGCATGAACCATTTCAAATCCCCTACAACATTTCCATTCATAAAATCAGGGCTTTGACTAGGCCAATCCATAACCCTCCATATCTTCTTTTTGAGCCATTTCTCGGTGGGTTCATTATAGTGCTTTGCATCACTATCATGTTGAAAGATCAGTTTCTGGTTCAATTTCACTTTTGAACAGATGACCTTATGTTCTTATCAAGCCTACTTTGACGGGGGAGCATGGAGCCGGCCTCCCGGCCAATCAGAAAGCAGGGCGTTGCGTCATTACACGGCACCCAGCTTCCTGATTGGCCGACCAGATGGCTCCGGCTGGGTACCGGAGGAAGCCCGCGTTCTGGCTGGAGAGGCCCCGGGGGTGACAGGCTGGACATACCAAGGTAAGAGGGGACAGACTTTCTTGTTAATCGGGAAGCCGGGCGGCGAGTCTTTACACACTGGCCGGCTTCACGGCTAATCAGGAAGCCAGGCGGCGAGTCATTACACGCCACCTGGCTTCCTGAATGGGACTTCCGTTACTCAGTAATTGGTATCGGCGAGTACCGAAAAAAATTATCGGTACTCGTACTCTGTACCAAAATACCGTTATCGGTGCATCCCTAGTCTCGATAATTGCAAGCTGCCCAGGCCTTGAAGCAGCAACAACCCCAAACTATAAAATTGTCACCAACATGCTTCACAGTTGCTATGAAGTTGCTGTGGTCAAATATCTCTATCTTGGTTGTATCAGTCCATGGCACATTGTTCCATAAGGCCCGGACTTTTCCTATATGTTCAATGACAAACTATAGTCTTGTTCTATTCTTTTTAGACAGCAAATATGCTTGTTAAATTGGTGCATTCTCTTTCTGATTGTAGGTACAGTTGTGCTCAAAAGTTTGCACACCCTGGCAGAAATCGTGAAATGTTGGCATTGATATTGAAAATTTGACTGATCATGCCAAAAAACTGTCTTTTATTTAAGGATAGCGATCATATGAAGCCATTTCTTATCACATACTGTAGTTGTTTGGCTCCTTTTATAAATCATAATGATAACAGAAATCACCCAAATGGTTCCGATCAAAAGTTTACATACCCCGGAATGTTTGGCCTTGTTACAGACACACAAGGTGACACACACACAGGTTAAAATGTCAATTCAAGGTTACATTTCCCACATCTGTGGCTTTTTAAATTGCAATTAGTGTCTGTGTATAAATAGTCAATGAGAAGAAAAGAACTGTCAAAACACCTGCGTAACAAGGTCATGGAACTTTATATAAAAGGAAAAGTATATAAAAAGGGATCCAAAGCCTTGAAAATGCCAGTCAGTACTGTTCAATGACTTATTAAGAAGTGGAAAATTCAGGGATCACTTGATCCCAAGCCAAGGTCAGGTAGACCAAGAAAGATTGTAGCCACAACTGCCAGAAGAATTGTTCAGGATACAAATAAAAACTCACAGGTAACCTCAGGAGAAATATAGGTTGCTCTGGAAAAAGACGGTGTGGTTGTTTCAAGGAACAATACAACGATACTTGAACAAAAATGAGCTGCACGGTTGAGTTGCCAGAAAGAAGCCTTTACTGCGCCAATGCCACAATATGCTCGACAACACCTTGACACGCCTCACAGCTTCTGGCAACTGTAATTTGGAGTGACGAGGCCAAAATAGAGCTTTACAACCATAAGCGCTATGTTTGGGGATGGGTCAACAAGACCTATAGTGGCAAGAATACCATCCCCACTGTGAAGCATGGTGGTGGCTCACTGATGTTTTTAGGGGTGTGTGAGCTCTAAAGGCACAAGGAATCTTGTAAAAATTGATGGCAAGATGAATGCAGCATGTTATCAGAAAATACTGGCAGACAATTTGCATTCTTCTGCACGAAAGCTGTGCATGGGACGCTCTTGGACTTTCCAGCACGACAATGACCCTAAGCACAAGGCCAAGTTGACTCTCTAGTGCTTACAGCAGAAAAAGGTGAATGTTCTGGAGTGGCCATCACAGTCTCCTGACCTTAATATCATCGAGCCACTCTGGGGTGATCTTAAACGTGCAAGACAACCAAAGACTTTGCATGACCTGGAGGCATCTTGCCAAGATGAATGGGCAGCTATACCACCTGCAAGAATTCAGGGCCTCATAGACAACTATTACAAAAGACTGCACGCTGTCATTGATGCTAAAGGGGGCAATACACACTATTAAGAACTAAGAGTGCAGACATCTGAACAGGGCTTATTTCATTTTTTTTTATGATTGATCTGTTACGACCTACAGTTGAATATGAGTCCCGAAAGAAATGTGTTTTGCCTACTCACTCATGTTTTCTTTAAAAACGGCACATATATTATCAATTCTCCAAGGGTATGCAAACGTTTGAGCACAACTGTATATTCACATTTGACACTAATTATTGCAGGAGTTACCTGCAGATATCAGAATGAATTTTTTTTAAATTAAATCAAACAGCTCTTGGGCCGGATTTGCTGGACTAGCCAGTCTTGGACAAATAAGCAGTTGAATATACACTACTTGTAGACTATTTTCCTCACAGTGTCTTGCCAAACTCCTAGGCATTCATAACAACCTTTTCTCTGAGGGTCTTTGAAAATCTTTTTAATCTTGGCATGATGGCAACGCATATACGAATAGCAAAGGGAATGCCAGACTCTACATATGTTTGAGGCCAGGTTCACACCATTTTTCAGACCAGATCTGGAGCACGGTGCATTGCATTTTTAACGCGATTGTGCCGTGTTCCCGGAGCTGGGGTTTTTTTCAGCTTAAAATGGGCTTACAGGTGCAGTCCAGTGCGTTTGCATGCAGTTTTGATGGGTTTCCATGCGTTCCAGTGCATTCCAGACCAGACAAAATGAGACGTGCAGTATTTTTCTGGTCTTATCTGGAACAGACTGTGCTGGTGTGAACAGAGGCCAGAAAAAACATAGGGATACATTAGGATGCATTTGGGTCTGAAAACAATCTGGTCTGGTCTGGAGATGATCTGGATGTGGTGTGAACGGACCCTGAAATAAGAATTGTTCTATCAGCATACTACCTAAGGAGGTTCTAATCTCTGGCACCTAATCAGGCACACCTGATTCTAATTCCATGGATTTCTAGTAGTGATATATGTAGGGTTGTGCTTACTTTTTGCATGTGACAAATCTGCAATTTCAATAAATTATGAGAATGAAAAATAATATAGCATATATAATTGTTGTACAAGCCATTTTGTAATTTAATGTTATTAGAAATTACCTTTCCATTTAAAACTGTAGCTGCTGTAATGTTCTAAATCCGTGAAAAAAATGTATTGCAATATGGCAACCTGGAGGCATTCCGTACACACACACGGAACGCCCCCCGAAATGTCACTTTCTGCTTCTGTGATTGGGTGACTGATTTTCCCAGACATTTGCACTAAGATACAAGTATATTTTCTGGCATCCCTTGGAATAGAAATCAAATTTGAACCTTAAGGGTTCATTACTACTAAAGGGATGCCGACACTGTACCTTTCCCCTACTACAATACAGGAAGCCCACTAACTGATTATAATGAACCCAGACCCTCATTCAGGAATCTATTTGGAAAGGACTTGATAAAATAAACTGCTATTTCTTCAGAACGGAAACAGGAAGGAAACTGCAACAAAGTTGGTTAAAATCCTTGTAATGTACACAGATCTCCCAGAGGGGATTGATTTTTTTTTTCTCAACAAAAGTGGAATTATTCTTTAAATAGGTCAGAATAGCATGGTGATCCCCAAGAATCAGGAGCCCAGAACTGACAGCCCAGGGACCGGAAGTGATGCAATCTGCATCGCTCCCGGTCCCATAGAACGGGGAGGGGATCGATGAACGGAAGTTCGTCGACCTCCTCCCCAGCTCCCCGCGGACACAAAGATCCCGGGCCCGTAGAAGGGGCAACGGAGCCCGGGAAGCACAGCGGGGGTGTCCGGCGGGGGGGGTGGCCCCTTCTTCGGGACGCAGAAGCGATCTGGCGACAGGTAAGTCGCCAGGATCGCTTCTGTTGTAAAGCCGACAGTCGGCTCTACAAGTTTAAACAGACTCCCGGCGGCAAAAGTCGCCGGGAGTCTGTTTAAACAGCCCCGATGCTGGCGACGTACACTGTACGTCGTCAGTCACGAAGGGGTTAATTACTTTGCAAATATCACTTACTATCACATGTGTTCTTTCCTTAAGATTTAATAAGACTGGCGCTAGTATGCAAAGTTGAGCAATAGCTAACAGTACTAACACTCTATTTACCCCATTTTTGCCCCTCTCTAGAAGTGCCTTTAGGATGCATCAGCTAGCAGTTTTATGATAAGGGTCTGCAGGCTAGCAGCTCTATGGGGATATCAGCTGTTGAGCCTGCCCTGCTGTGAAAAAAACTTAAACAGAAGCACACCACTTGACAAAATTGCTGAATTAGCTTTGACATTCACTGACCAGTTTTATGGAATTGTTTTTGTTGTGCTCTCTCCCAGTGCTATCCAGTGCTCCCTCTACCAAGAGATACAAGCCTGGCACACCAAACAAATTAACTGTTTTCACCAGAGCTAGATGTCTGGCAACTGTGCAAATACTGACCCATATGTCTGTCAAAGCTGAACTGGTATTTGAAAAGGAAAGGAACCAAAAAGAAAAACTGTAGGGAGATTCCACTCTTGAGTCCTCGGCCTAATGATGACCTAGGTTTAGGCTGATTTATGCTCAATGTACTACTAGATGTGAGGATATTAGTTTAAATGGCTGGATTATCAGCATGGTATCCTTTACAATAAAAGTAAAGGACTGAAAACAATTGTGGTTATCCTTTAAAATCACAGGTTCAGCACTGGACAGCTCCTGAAATGCTACTGCTTATCATTCATTTTATGCCAGTTTCTTTTTTTCTTACAGTACAGTCAACAGTACTACCAATTTACTGATCTTTAGTGAATCAAGCCCAGTGGGGTTCACCATGCTTTACACTCCTATGGTTCCCTGATCCATAAGTCAGAATACCAGATTTCACATAAATCTGCTGATTTAAATCAGAAATTGTGGTTCCTCCAGTCCCTTCTAATGTGAATGTGAGTTAATTATATGTGGTCAGGTCTAATAAATCCCTGAGATTTCCATAAAATGTACTTGTCTCTTCATGTGTGTGCTTTTCAAAAAGTATCTCAAACCCAAACCCCCCCCCCCCCCAGAAAAATTAACAAATAATATATTGAAGCTAATCAGTCCTTGGTTTCTGCATTAGTTCCCTTTTTTCAGATTTTTTTCTCCTTCATTTTCAGCTGGTAATTCTGTCAGTAACACACTGCATCTATGAAGGAGCAGCATTATCGCCCTAGGCTGCTTTTCTAATTTACAAAGCAAACCTCCTCGTCTCCTCATCTCCTTAACATAGGGAGGAGGGGTTTTGTAGTTAACAAAAGATAGCTTGGAAAGTTGATAACATTGTTTGAGATTCCTGTCTAGTCCATAGTAAGTTACAAAGATACTAAATTTATATCAGGATCAACAGGCATTTTTCTGTACTTGCAAGAAATGCAAGAAACCTAATGCAGCCAGCACATCTAAGGACTGGTAAACTGCAGTATACTATGTTTTTGTTCTAGGGTTTAGATCTACCAGTGGATCGCAAAGCGAACGCTGGTAGAACGCGATCAGCTGACTGACATGTGTCCTGTCCTCCCGCGGTGCTCGTGTGGCTTAATGTGGCAGACGCCATAGACGGGAAGGGGCAGGACACCTTTCCCCATGTGCAGCGTCGGCCACACGAGCACTGCGGGAGGACAGTATGCCGACACAGGAGAGGAGACCAGGGAAGCTGCTGCAGTTGAGGTAAGAAAAGACACACAGCAGAGAGACAGCAGAAAGAGAGAAGAAAGACAGCAGGGAGAGTGAGAGAAGAGACAGCAGAGAAAGTGAGAGAAGCGACACCAGAGAGAGAAGAGAGACAGCAGGTAGAAACGTGAGAGCGAAAGGAGAGAGAGCGCGAGGAGAGAGAGAAGAGGCAGCCAAGAGAGAGGGCCGGATTACACCACAAAGTCTGCGATCCAGAGTGTTTGGCCTCTAGAACGCACTGTAACGCAAGCCAGCTTGCTCCCTGTGTTCATGGGCAGGAGGGGGCATGGTGGTGCATTGAAGTCAATGGCACCGCAGCCACACCACCCACAGTGCAATCGCCCGCACCCGGAACATAAGTGCTTGCAGCATTTTTGCAGATCGCACTGGACCGGAACGCAGGCACTAATGTGCGATCGCATTGTGGGTGGGGGGCGTGGCTGCAGTGCCATTGACTTCAGTGCCCCGCCCTCTGCCGCCCCTGAATGCATGTGTTTTTTTTGTTGATAGATCTGATTGAGCTCATCATTTGAAAAGCAGATCGCCAGACGAAAAAATGTGGGCGCCCCTGGTTTAGATATACTTAAAACATGTAAAAAGTTAAACGTATTTAGAAAATGAATATGTAAACAATGTATGTAAAAGACCACCCCAACACATACACTCATTTAGGATAAATTTACTTATTGTCCGACACATTATGTGTCGGACAATAAGTACACAAATGTTTTTAACAAAACAAAGCATAAAAGAGAAGAGATGAGGTAGTGGGAGGGGAGGGGAGGGGAGGGGGGGGGGGGGGGGGGGGGGGGGGGG